>NC_061114.1:195604889-195632387 GCF_002878395.1 Capsicum annuum
GCTTGGGAATCTGTTTTTGGGGCTGTGGGTGTTGAGTCCAGTGGTGTTTGCTCTCTAGTTGAGTTTAGTTTTGTTCCTGGATTATTCCTTTGAATTTGTGTGAGCCTTGTATTTCTTGCTGCTGCTTTGCTACTACCATCGTTTATATCTTTATATTTTCTTATACTTTCGTGTAGTTGTGGCTGTGGGCTGTAATGGTGGGATAGGGTCATGTCCGAGGGGGTTGGGGCATGGGGCCGTGGTGGGGGCGGGGGATGAGGAAAGGGCGGGAGGGGGAGGGAGGCCAAGGTTTGGCCGCGGGGGGGGGGGTGGAGGGTGTGTGGATAGTGATGGTAGGCTGAGGGTTGGGTCTTGGAATATAGGAACCCTTCAGGGTAAGTCCATAGAGCTTGTGAAGATTCTTAGGAAGAGGAGGATCAATATTGCGTGTGTTCAAGAGACCAAGTGGGTAGGGTCTAAGGCTAGGGAGGTGGATGGTTACAAGCTGTGGTACTCTGGGAGCGAGAGGCGTAGGAATGGAGTTGGCATCTTAGTAGATGAAGAGCTTAGAGGTCAGGTAGTAGAGGTGAAGAGGATCAACGATAGGTTGATGACTATTAAGTTGGTCATTCGGGGGTTTACCCTGAACGTGTGTAGTGCCTATGCGCCGCAAGTGGGATCGGAGGAGGAGGAGAAGATGCGGTTTTGGGAGGCTTTGGAGGAGGTGGTGAGAGGCGTGCCTAGCTCAGAGAAGATTGTTGTAGCAGGAGATTTCAACGGGCACATCGAGGCGTTACTGGGAGGCTTTGGTAATGTGCATGGTGGTTTTGGTTTTGGGGAGAGAAATGAAGAGGGGGCTACTCTATTGGAGTTTGCGAGGTCCTTTGGGCTGGTGGTGGTGAACTCGGGCTTCCCGAAGAAGGACGATCATCTGATCACCTTTCGAAGCGCGATAGCCAGGACCCAGATTGACTTTTTGTTGCTTAGGAAAGGGGATAGGGCATTGTGTAAGGACTGTAAGGTCATCCCGAGTGAGAATCTTTCTACCCAGCATAGGCTCTTGGTTATGGATTTGGGTATAAAGAAGAATAGAAAGAGGAGGAGTAAGGAGTGTAGACCTAGAATCAAGTGGGGCGGCTTGACGCCAGTGAATGCGTGGGAGATAGGGGAGAAGTTAGCGGGAATGGGGGTGTGGGAGTGTAGGGGGGACGTGGATAGTATGTGGGATAGGGCGGCTAGGTGCATCAGGGAGAATGCAAGTGAGGTGTTGGGTGTTTCTAGGGGCCGGACCGGGCATCATCGGGGGGATTGGTGGTGGAATGAAGAGGTGGAGAAGAAAGTGGGGACCAAGAAAGGGGTGTATGCTAAATTGGTTGAGAGTAAGGACGAAGAAGAAAAGCGGGTAAACAGGAAAGAGTACAAGCTAGCTAGGAAGGACGCTAAGTCAGCAGTCACGGCAGCTAAGACGGCCGCTTTTGAGAGCTTGTATGCAGGGTTACAGGGGAAAGGAGGGGAGAAAAAGTTGTTTAGACTCGCTAAGGCTAGGGAGAGGAAGGGTCGTGACCTCGATCAGGTGAGGTGCATTAAGGGGGAGGACGGTAGAGTGTTGGTGGAGGACGGCCACATTAAGACTAGATGACAGTCGTACTTTCATAGGCTCTTGAATGACGAAGGGGATAGAGCTATTGTGTTAAGGGAACTGGAGCACTCAGAGGAGTGTCGGGATTTTAACTATTGTAGATGTTTTAAGGTAGAAGAGGTTAGAGAGGCTGTTCGCAGGATGCGAAGGGGTAGGGCGACGGGGCCGGACGAGATACCGGTGGAGTTTTGGAAGTTCGTTGGAGAGGCTGGTGTAAGGTGGTTGACTGGATTGTTTAATGAAATCTTCAAGACGGCAAAGATGCCCGAGGCTTGGAGGTGGAGTACCATGATCCCTCTCTATAAGAATAAAGGTGACATCCAGAGTTGCAATAACTATAGGGGGATTAAGTTATTGAGTCACTCTATGAAGATTTGGGAGAGAGTGGTCGAGGTGAGGCTGAGACGGATAGTGTCTATTTCGGAAAACCAGTTTGGATTTATGCCTGGCCGCTCGACGACGGAGGCAATTCACCTAGTGCGGAGGTTGGTGGAACAGTATAGGGAAAGGAAGAAGGACCTGCACATGGTGTTTATCGACCTGGAGAAGGCTTACGACAAAGTCCCTAGGGAGGTGCTTTGGAGATGCTTGGAGGTGAGTGGAGTACCGCTGGCATATATCAGAGCAATTAAGGATATGTATGATGGAGCGAAAATTCAGGTGAGGACGGCGGGAGGAGACTCAGAGCATTTCACTGTCTTGACAGGTTTGCATCAGGGATCTACTCTTAGTCCCTTTTTGTTTGCGTTGGTGATGGATGTGTTGACGCGGCGTATTCAAGGGGAGGTGCCTTGGTGTATGCTTTTTGCAGACGATGTAGTTCTGATAGATGAGACTCGAGGGGGTGTGAATGACAAATTAGAGGTGTGGAGGCAAACTCTTGAGTCTAAAGGGTTCAGGGTGAGCAGAAGTAAGACAGAGCATGTGGAATGCAAGTTTAATGACATGAGGCGGGAGAATGAGGTAGTAGTGAAGCTGGAATCACAGGAGGTAGGTAAGAGGGATAGTTTCAAGTATTTTGGGTCCGTGATCCAGAGTAATGGTGAGATTGACGAGGATGTCTCGCACCGTATTGGGGCGGGATGGATGAAGTGGAAGCTCGCGTCGGGGGTGTTGTGTGATAAGAAGGTGCCGCCCAAGCTGAAAGGCAAATTCTACAGGGTGGTAGTCCGTCCGGCCATGTTGTATGGAGCGGAGTGTTGGCCAGTTAAGAACTCCCACATCCAAAAAATGAACTTGGCAGAAATGCGGATGTTGCGCTGGATGTGTGGGCTGACTAGAGGGGATAGAGTTCGGAATGAGACTATCCGGGAGAAGGTTGGTGTGACTCCAGTGGAGTGCAAGATGCGGGAAGCCCGATTGAGATGGTTCGGACACGTGAAGAGGAGGGGCATGGATGCCCCGGTTCGTAGGTGTGAGAGGCTAGCGTTGGATGGTTTTAGGAGGGGTAGGGGTAGGCCGAAGAAGTACTGGGGTGAGGTGATTAGGCGGGACATGGAGCAATTACAGCTCACCGAGGACATGACCCTAGATAGGAAGGTCTGGAGGACGCAAATTAGGGCAGAAGACTAGGGCCGGTTTGGGTCGCTAGTGTAGGGAATTACTGGGTGGGGGTTTTATTCTTGTTATGATTCCGTGTTCCATGTTTTATTACGAAGCTGTGTGCTTTCCTCTGTTTTCTAATACTTATGGGTGCCGCATTTATGTTATGTAATCTAGTTCTGTGCTTTACTATGAGTTTGTGTGGTCTCTCGTGACTTGAGCCGGGGGTCTATCGGAAACAGCCTTTCTACTTCTTTAGAGGTAGAGGTATGGACTGCGTACATCTTACCCCCCAGACCCCACTAGGTGGGAATACACTGGGTTTGTTGTTGTTGTTGTCAGTTGCACCAACTAATTTAGGATTGAGGTGTAGTTGATAGATATAAGGGAGGCGATATTACCATGTTATTTTAAAATTTCCAGAGTTTTCAAACTAGAAAGAGAATATGCTGGAAAGTAAATGCTACTGTTGTGAATGCAGTAGAATGACTTCACATAAAACTACATCTGTCCTGGCATTATCAATTTTGGTATTTTGTCAGTCTTATTGATATCATTTCTGGCATAGAGTTCATTTCTGGTATAAGTTTTTGTGATATTTGGAAGAGTTCATTGATATATGAAAAATAACGACTGGAATTCCAAAGACAACAGATGTCTCCAAAAATCTTTGCAGCTGCCAATACCATTTATAATTTCCATTGGTGATTCTCTTCCATGTTTTAATTTGTTGGAGTTGTTTCATGAATCTAATAAGTCGGCCTTTAGAATCAGGTATTTCGTAGAATTGAGATACTAGTGCTAGATGTAGTTGTTTTCCAAAAGTGAAAGCAATCATAAGTACAGGACATCTTGAGACTTCGACTTCCAGTAAAAGAAAAAAAAAGAAGTTAGGAGGACCACAGAAAAATGTCATGCATCAGTAAGTAGCTTGTTGATACAAAAGAAGTATGTATATGTTACATCCAATAGCAATCAAGGGAGCGAGCAATGATCCTATGTTCTTATGTAATCATATTTTGTTCGGAAATATCAATGTTGACAAGTATATTGCTTTAGATGATTGCCAGTCAATTCTGAAAGCTACGGATTTCTAACATTTCGTTTTGCTGAAATAGGATGAAATTTATTGGACGCGGTAAAAGATGTTTCCTAAGGGATAGTTGAAGAAGCTGAAAGAAAAGGCTTTCCACGACACAAATTTTCATGAGTAACATTTCTGCATATATTGGTTTGATTTTTTTATTCTTCACCGCTGAGGCTGTATATTGTGTTTAGGTGATGCATCTTTACTGTATATTGTTGCTGTTCAGATTTCTAAGTCAGCTCGCTCATTTTTGTAGTCTTCCTTCTTAGTCTGGGCTTTTTCCAGCGTTAATTTCTGAAGCAGTTGTATAGCAAATTAGAAATGTCTGCAATATTGTTGCTCCCAGCTTTCCTTACAAAGAACTTTCTCTACAATGCGAATCACGGTTTTTCTTTTTTTTTTTGTTAATCAGATGTAAAAAATCTAGCATTAAATAGAAGGATCTTACCCTATATGTTGCTGCTGATAAGCTGCAGTTTCCTACTGTTTGAACCTGCTACATGCATTGTTAAAGGAACTTTTAACTTTCTTGTTCAAGATGATATTCTCCAAGTCTGCAGTATTAACTGGTGAAATGGCAGGGAAAGAAGTTAGCAAACTCTGATTTGCAACAATATAGCTTGAAAATCTTGTGACCATATGGCTTATGCATCAAGGTAAGCCTACTCCAGGAATTAACACTTACTATGTATGGCTTGAAGAACAAAAAGAATGATCAGAATTCAGAAATGTGAAAATGAAGGGAAAGAGAACAAATGGTTTTCTGGCTTCTTTCCTTGGTTCACAAACTCAGAAGATAGGAAATAGTCATGGCAGACATGACTTGATAGAGAGTGGTACATTATCCCCACCGAGTGTATGATTAGTGATGGGTGCAGTTTCAACTCATATTTATTTGAACCACCCAACCCACACGTTATAAACATGAATTCGACCTGCCCATCTTTTTGTATGGCATATTTCGTTTTCAACGTGCTCCTAATAACATTCGATCCGTCCATTTGTCACCACTATTTCAGTATGAAATGTTTAGCGTAAAAAAAACACTAATTGATAGGAGTACTTTCTCTAAGTTTGCTTTAAGACATAGACTTACCTGATACATGGACGGACGCATGTTATGCATGTGAAGCGATGACTCCGTTTCGTCGGATAATTTGTAAATATTTATGTATAAATAAGATTTAAAAAATAAAAAAAAATCTATACATAATATATAAATAAAAGATAAATGCCACTGGTGGTCGGAAGGAGCCTCTTGGTCCGTTGCGATCGGCTCGAATTTTTAGGAGAGTTTGATGGTCGAAACTCCTAAAATCTAATTTGACTTCAATGACATCATTATAACTTTTTATTTGTTTGTTTGAAAGAGAATTTATTCATTACTTAATATGCATCATACGTAGTACAAAGCTGTAGATATGACCCTGCCGGATCAACGACTAAGCTATTAATATTACACATAGTACACATATTAGGAACTACTGGCACACAATGCCTTACAAAAGGGGGGTTATTAGTCAACACCGTACTAGAGTTAAGGTTAATAAGCTGCCTAGCAAAAGAAGTTCCTTCTTTGTCTATTGCAATAGCTTTACGAATAAACAAAGGTAGAACTGTTCATTCTTCAAAAAACAAAAGTACTGCCTTCTTCCTGCCTTCCTTAGCTAGAGTATCCGCAACTCCGTTATCCCTCCTATCTTCATGGTGTATCAACGTGATCCCCAACTCCTGAAGAAGATCCCTGCACATTATGAGTAAGTTGTTATCGGATACCACTGCATCATTAACTGCACATTATGAGTAAGTTGTTAACGGATACCACTGCATCATTAAGAGCTGAGGCCAATGTAATGGAATATGTGACTACAATAAGCTTAGTACAATGCATTTTCTTTGCTATTTTAAGCCCCAAGTACAAGGCTAATGTTTCCGCATGTAGAGGAGATTGAGCAGCAAATTTAGCATTAAAGCCCCATACGCAGTCCCCATGCATATCTTTAAGTAAACGGTCAGCCCCTCCAACATTCGAATTCGAGTCAAATGAACCATCAACGTTGAGTTTCATCCCTTCATCCGGGGGAATCTAGCAATGGTTTGAGCTTAAGTTATTCCTGATGTTTCTATGTTTCCCTCTCTAAAATTTATACTCAATGGCTCTCTCCTGCGCTTGTTTGGTTGGCATAGGGTGTTTGTTGCTATTGAAGAGGTTATCGTTTCTGGACAGCCAAATACTCCATAGTTAAAAGGGAAACGAATCACTCCAAGTTAGGTGGTTACCCATTTTCACGTGGTACGCCCTACTGCACTGCACTAGCCAATCCTTGGTTGATCAATAAAAGGTAGCGTCTCTGTCCGTCATTTTACTTGGCACTTCCTTTAAAGGGTAATTTTCATAGATAGTCTGTCATGTTTTGATAATTGTATATACATATTATTTTTATTTATTTTAGAGTAAGAATATCACCCAACTATCTCTATTTTTCTCAAAAAATATTTAACACTTTAAACCTTCTTCTCTCCTGCTTGGTATGCCATGTTAAAATCTTATTTTCTTAATAATAAACCTGTTTAATTCTTCAAATTCATTTATTCAAATTTATAAATTTTAATTCTCTACAAATTTTTCGACCAAGCTAATTCGATAAAAGACCTACAAATTTTTCTATCAAAAAAATTTAAAGGAGAAAATCTAAGTTTTTTTTTTGTCAAACAAAATTTGATCGAAAACTCTTAAAGGTGATTATCACTTGAAAATTTTAATTCGCATGTAGATAGCTTACAAAATTTTAAGCAAGATCTTTTTGATAAAAAAAAAGATAAAAACTGAATTTGTCTTGCGAATTTTCCCCAAGTAAATTCATAAACGAATCAAATAAATCCGCAAAGTTAACATAGGCAAAATACTTTAGAAAACAAAAATTTATTATTTTTAATGTAGCTTTTTCATATTAATTTTTATTTCTATTATTCTATATTTTGTCTTATTATATAATTAAACGCCAATTATATTGTTTCCTTATCCTAAACCCACAAAAAGCAAGCGATAATTGGTTGGGTACTATTTTAAAGATTCATTTGTAATATTAGATTATTTTGTTAATATTTTTTTAAAAAAATTAATTTGTTTCATGACTAAATAATTTTTCTTTCCTTCAAAAATAGTTATTTAGTACGTATATGAAAATTCGAAAGTCATCATTTTTGTTTCTTTTACATTTTAAGAATCTTTAGTATATGAAATAAATAACCAAAAATTATTAAATTAGTACTAATTCATATAAATACCTTGAGTTTTAAAAATATTATTAAGTGGTGAAATAAATAAATTAGAAAAACTTTGAAAAGTACCAAATAAAATAATTCAAACTTTTACACATCAACTACTTTGTTGAATATTTAGGCATCCCCTGGCATCAAAGAAACCTACTCGCAGTCAGTGGCAACCTCTAATTGAGAAGATAGTGGCAAAAATTACCTCCTGGACAACAAAAATTTTATCCTAGGCAGAAAGGGTTCAGCTAGTCAAGATAGTGATATTTGACATTCAAGCTTACTGGGCTCAAAAATTTTTGATACCTGCCAAAGTTACCAAAATTATTGAGGCTTATTGCAGAAGCTACATCTGGTCAGGGACTAATACAATCATTAAAAGGGCTTTGGTAGCATGGGAGAAAATGTGTTTACCAGTTTCAGCAAGAGGCTTGCACATTCTTAATTGGAAGTTATGGAATTAGTGTGCTAAAGCAAAGACTTGTTGGGAGTTATCACAAAAGAAAGATAAATTATGGATAAGGTGGATTCACAGTTATTATATAAAAAATGGAGATTTTATGAAAGTGCAGGTGCCACAACAAGCAAGTTGGATGACCAAGAAACTCTTTGCTGCAAGAGACAAGGTCAAAGAATTGCAGATTGCCGACTCCAAATACAGTCTAATCATACAATTTTATAAGCAATCATTAGGGAACTTATCAAAGAAAGAATGGAAACATCTCATGTGCAAAATCATAGCCAGGCCTAAGGCTATTTTTATTTTGTGGATATATTTGCATGGTAATTTGAACACAGTGGATAAGCTTGCCAAATGGGGTATCAATATTGATCCGGAGTATGTTTTCAATAAGACCTCTTCAGAAACTAGTGCTCATTTATTTTGGGATTGTTATTTCACTACACAACTCTAGTTAAGAGTATTTAGATGGCTGCAAGTACCAATACCTACCAATGTGCATCTTCAACAGTGGTTTTTTTGAGAGGGCTAAACTATTGAAACAAGTCTGTACTAAAATTCTTTATACTATTTGGACAGAGAGGAACACTAGGATATTTGACAAAATGCAGAGGGCACCTGAAGAGCTGGCCAAAGAAATGGTATGCATCTATATTGTGAGAGCTACTGGAGACTTGAAAAGCTATCTGCTAGGCCTTGTTCTCTAGTTTTTTTTTTTTTGGTGAAAGTTTGTTATTTTTATTGACAGTAATAGTTGTTGACCGTGTTTAGAGTAGTTAGAATGTGAATTTGTATTGATGTTATATATGAAATGAACAAGCTGGATGTTGCTTGTTGTAGATTTTAATGCTCTTTGGTGATTAATAAAAATTTTGATTACAAAAAAAAGAAAAGAAATTTTAATGACATGACATGTTAACTAGGAGAGAAGAAATATTTTTGAAATATCAAGTATATTTTGAGGAAAATAAGGATAGTTGAGTGATATTTTTGTCCTAAAAAAAATAAAAGTGATATTTATAGGTAATTTTCAAAACATAGGTGACTGTCCATGAAAATTACTCCTAAATAAAAACATTTATTAGTAATTAGAGGCTTATTTTATTAAACTAACATTACTAATTATATTTTAAAATTTTAAATTTGATTAATAATACGTTATGTAGTCTTTTAATGATAAGAATATTATTAGAAAAAATGATAAATTATTTTGATTTCACACATTGAACAAGTATATTGAAATAACTACTGTTTTTAGGAAGAGGATTAAGTAAAATGAGACTGTATCAGTATCTAGTTGACGACGTAATATCTCTAAATTTTTAGAAAAAAATATTTTTAAAAAATTTAAAATTAATATTTAAATTTATTCAAATCCATTCCATCATTAAATCAGAAGGTGCTTAAACTCCTATTTTGTAATTGAGTTCAAGTCTTTGATCAAAACTCCGTAAAATACAAGGATAAAAAATGACATTGACGAATCAAAATAAACACAAGGTTTCCAGGCCAGTACATGTAGTAATAGTATTTATTATGGACAAATTCAATGCAATCAATTGTTTTAAGTAATGAGGTACTAATAATGTAAAACAAAAATAGGAATATCTGGTGCAAGGGAATTGAATAAAATCGCGGTAAGATTGTTGTTTACGTGGAACAAGACAAGGCCAGCAAACTTGTGAGAGACTTGTAAAAAAGTGAGCCCGCGATCTAAATATGTCACAAATTTTAAAAAGTGATGAAAATATATTATCAAAGTAGAATGTAATCAAAATAGACTTGGTGCACTTTTTTTGTGCACCATATTATATTTTTTCTAACGTTTGCAACTAACAGAGTTAAAAGTGGATGGTGCACTTTTTTTGTACATGGTGCACAAAAAAAGTGCACCATCTGTTTTTTTTTAATATGGTGCACAAAAAAAGTGCACCATTGTTAAAAAAAATATCACCCTTACTCTACCCTACCCTTCATGTTGTTCCTCATCTTCTTTCCAATTAAAAATCCTTCTCCGATGGTCCCCCCTCCCCTTTCCTAAAGCTTCTCCGTTGGTCCCTCTTCCCTCACCCTAGTCCATTTCACTTGAAAAGAAAATAGTTAATCATCCTTCAACAACGTGGGGTAACAACGTGGGGTAACAACGTGGGGTAACAACGTGGAGTAATAACGTGGAGGGCCTTTGAATTAAAAAATCAGCTTCTCTCCTTCAGTTGGTATGCTAACTTCTCTATTTTTTTTTAATATTTTTTTGTATTAAAAAATATTTCCTTCGTTTCGGAATAAGTGAATTGTTGGGGTATTTATTGGTGTTTCAAAATAAGTGAATCATTGAATTTTTTTTTCAAATTTACCCTTATGATTTGACAACCAATTAACTTTTGAAAAGGTATTACAAGGTCAACTTTTTCTTTTTTTGGGGTAAAAATGGAAAGTTGTGTTAAATTTATATCTTTAATGTTTTTTCCTTAATATGTGTGCCAAAATTCAATAATTTATTTATTATGAAACGGAGGGAGTAGCATTTTGTGACAGTTTATTGCATCAAATACGACAATGCTGATTCATTTCTAATTAGATGAAGAACATAAGATATATTTCCAATTGACTCTCTTAAAAATTACTAGATGAATTGGAGGAATTCTTTATTGAATCCATTAAAAGATCACTTATGTGAAAGAATAGAAGTCAGAAGAAGATTACTTTGGAAAGCCATATAAAAGCAGCATTGCCTTCACTTTGTGTCCTTCAACCAGATGCTCTACTTCTTTCAACACTTGAATATTTTCATCCTTTTGTTTTGACCTTGACACCTAGCATGAGTGAATTGAATGCAAAATGAGAGAGTAGATACTTCACACCAGATGTATCATGGTCTATTAACATGGCTTAAACGTTCAAAACACATAATTGAAAATGCGTTCATTAACTCCTTCATGGTGTTCGAATCGCCATTTATCGACAAAGCCTGGATTGAAGTATTTCATAGCAGCGATGTACCTTGGCAATTCACGAAATGAACCCTCCCAATTTTCATAGACTTCGTCCAAGATATGCCTTTCGCCGACTAATTATTTTGCGGTACTTATTGAGAACGGAGATTTGACATTCTTTGATAGGATACATGTGAACAACAACACTTAATAATTATAAAAGAAAAGATAAGTATTTTTTTTATAGTCAAATGAACTCGATAAGAATTAGTACCTCGGTGTTTTTTCACTATACGGCACAAGAACAGTTGCAATCATGTCTATATCCAAATTTTTGTGAGCTTCGCGACAATCACCCATATTACAACTGTGTTCGCCGATGTATTTTTTGATTTTCCACAAGTTATTATTACTATTCTTGGTAGCACAAAGTTTGAAAGAATAACCTTGATCTACGCGTTTGCAACAAATTTTGAAGACTTTTTTTCTGACTTAACAACAGTAAATTCCCTCCCTTCTTTAATATGATAGAGTTTAACCGCTCATTGTAGATCTTTTTTTTATTTGAACAACATCTGACTAACAAGAAAAAAAATTATCATTTAAAAAATCAGTCGGTTCACACCACACATCTGCAGGGACAAAAGCATTTTCATGCATATCCACAAACATATCGGCATAGGGGCATTCACCTCCATTGGCATTATTAGGCGCACTATCATCACTCTGTGACAATTCACCATAATTTTCTTGATCACCATTTTCAATATCTTCTGGAACAACATGTTTATCTCGCATGACACTATCCCTGTATTTTATATAGTTAAATATTTTCAATACATGTCAAAAAATATAAATTAATATAAGCTTGATTATATTTTTCATACTGATAATAGTCGATAGCATCAAAATTCAATGACAGAGAAATATTTAAAGATGTTCCAACATTGTCCATCAATTCAAGCTGTGATGATTGACCATAATTATAATCTCGTCAAAAAAATTCATCATTATTTATCTCATGCAGAGTTAAGCTCCTGAAAAAAATATAACAAAAATATGACTTAACAAATGTTTAACAAAGCAGTGATAATAAAAATTATTAATAATAAAATGAATTCATGGACATTACCGGTCACTTTCATTCAAAGTTTCGTTCAGATCGGGTATTGAAGATTGTGTTGCCATGTTATCCGACATGATGTATTGAGAAGCATTCATATCAAAAAAATTACTATAATGAGTTAAACGGGCATCACCAACACTAGTTGGATTCTCAAGTTGTGTATAGACATTCGTCTGTGTAGGAGAGTGAGCACGACGAGTCGTTCGCTCCTTCTTAACATAAACTTGAAGAATGTTTAACTTTACTTGACTGATATAATCACAAGGAGCCCTTACAAATTCAGTCAATGACTCATCCTCACTGATAATCCATTTCCCATAATTTATCAGTCCTTGTGATGTGAAGGAATTTGAGTATTGTCTGATTATAAATAGATCATAATCGTCACGTTTAATTTTCATCGTTCTAAAAATTGAATCAACAAATTCTTCATGACCGATTGAAATTGGATACTTGACATTGCACTTGGGAGAAATACTATAATATATTGTATTACCCTCGTGGATAACTTCACCGTCCCAAAAAAGTACAACTTTGACACGTTCACTCATTCTCTAAGACTCAAATGAATAAAAATTTAGTTGAATTATAAAAAAATTAAAGATGTTGAAGTGATGAAGATGAAGTATGCTCTGTTCTCTTTATATAGAATTTTTTAATATCCATTGAAGAAACTAAACTTTTGATATAGTGCACAAAAAATATGCACCATATTGAAATGTCTTATCAATGTGAATGACCTTGACATGTTAGAGTAAGATGCGTCAGAATATATGGATAGTGCACAAATATTATGCGCTATCTGTTATATAAAAATATTAAACAGTGCACAAATTTAGTGTACTATGTGAAAAAAATTATAAACAAAGTGCAAAATTAATATATACAATAAAAGAAAGTGTCAATTTAGTATATACAAAATAAAAAATTTATGATATTGTATGAAAAATGTAGATACTGCATCAAAATGCTAGATAGTGCACTATTCCAATGCACTAAATGAAAAAAAGAAAATGATCAAATACCCCCCAACCTATAATTGAAATCTTAACTACACGCTCAACCTTTCAATTAGACCTATTACTCCCCTGATCTATTTTTTCCTATATTTATTACCCCCCCCCCCCCTAATTGCTGAGCTAGCAACATAAACTAAGTAAAAAGACTTTCGTGCATTTCACGTGCCTGGCCCACGCCTAAACAAAACAAAATATCTCTTTTATTTTTTCAATTTCATTTCCTCTTTCCTCTCTCTTCTCCTCTCCCCTCTATTCTCTACTTTCTAAATCGCGATTTCATCAATTTTTTGGGTGATTTTTGTTCTAATCAAAACATTTTGGTTGTGGATTTTCAAACAATTATCTTGTTGTTGTATCAAGGTGTTTTTTTTTCTAAACTGAAAAAATTGAATTAGGGTTCTTAGGTAATCTCCAATTTTACAAATTAATTGAGTGAAATTAACTGACTCTTTCTGTTATAACGTTGTCTAAGTGTTCGATTAATAGCATAATCCGTTCGTAAGTACATGATTTGTTGAGTGTTTAAGTGGTTTTATTAGAAATTAGGGCTTTTCTCCTAATATGAAAATTTAAAATTTCAGTTGTGTTTAATAGGACGTGCATGTTAATATGTTATTAGTTTGAGTGATTTTTCCCAAAACTGAGTTAAAATTAATTAGAGTTTTATGCTAAACCCCAAAATTACGATTTTTGTTAATTGTTTAAGTTGGTTTATTAGAAATTAGGGCTTTTCTCTGATTTATTGTTAACATGACAAAATTTGAAAATCAATGGTGTTTAATAGCACGGCCATGTTAATATCTTGTTATTTTGGTGTTGAATTATGTAACATGTTCATGAATTTTATTTTTATTTTTTCAAAATGTTTCTGCTATGCTACAATGTCTTATTTGATTCTTTATTGTCGTCAGGTAAGACATGAATGGTTTTACGTTGATAACTCTAAGATGGTACCATAGTGGAGTCTTATATTTTAGTGGGAGGAAACCAGTTTATAAGGGGGGTGGGGTTAGTAACAGAATTTTTTAATGTTGATGTAGATAAGATGTCATATTTTAAGTTGAAAGACTATATCAAAAAATTAGGATATAGCACAAGTTGCACTTTTAGTATTAAAGCACCAAACTATTTCATTTTGGTAAATGTTGATAATGATATGAATATTTTTGACATGATGTCCTCCTTGGAAGATGGGGATGTAGTTGAGGTATTTGTCAACCATTTAGTTGATGAGCCAGATATTGTGGCCCCCCTCTTCCCAAACCTTTATTTTTAGAAAATGTTTGTCCTGGGGATTTGGAGGAATCTGGTGAATCTTTTAATGTTAGGCCTAACTTTAGGGTAGGTGAGGACCATTTAAATGTGGAGGACCCTGCTTCTTCTTTTTTTCCAACCACATCTCCTTTTAATACCACACCTCATTTCACTACTGCATCAACTACTGTTGCACCAAGGGCTGTTGCACCAAGTCCTGCTGCATCAACTGTTGCTGCAACAAGTGATGCTGCAATAGATGGTATAGATGTTGGTCCTGCTGGATCTGATTTTTTAGAAGAAGTAGAGGGTTCAGATTATTCTACTGAGAATAATATTGAGTTAGAAGAAGAATTAGTTGGAAATGATGATGAAGAGGAGTATGGTAGTGATATACATGAGGAGGCTAGGGAGTTGAGAGCTGAAAAGAGAAAGTTTCAAAGGAGGAAAAGAAGTGAGAGAGTACCAACTGACAATGAATAGGTACCAGTAGGTGAAGTAGGACCAGATCTAGATTTTAATGAAACTGAAACAAGTAGAGTAAGTCATGAAGGAAGGCTTGGAAGTGATGAGCCTTACTTTGCAAGTTCTGATGAGGATAGTTTTTTTTAGATGAAGATGATTGTTATGGTGATGAATAACATGAAGTGATTGATTCTGGTAGAGCAAGAAGTGTGAAGTTGTCAAAAAATAGGACAACAAAACAAAAAATCATTCATGACCCAACTGCAAAGGAAGTTGTTTGGCAGTTGGGTATGGTGTTTAAAGATGTGTGTGAATTTAGAAGAGCAGTGACTAAATATGCAATAAAAAAAAGGGTTCTTGTGGAGAAGTGGGTAAATGAGCCAAAAAAAGTTTTGAGTTAGGTGCAAGGATGGTTGTCCATGACTTTTATATGCAGGTCTTGACAAGACAACAAATGATTTCATGATAAGAACTTACATTCCAAAGCATACTTGCAACAAGACAACCAGAAATTACTTGTGCAATGCAAAGTTCTTAGCTGAAACCTTCAGAGAAAGAATAGTTGAGCAACCCAACATAAGAGTATTCAAGTTGCAAGAGTTGATTAGAAAAAAGTTCAAACTTTATGTAGGTAAGACCATTGTGAGAAGAGCAAGGACTAAAGTCTTGAAAGAGATAATGGGTGATCATGTTGTAGAATTTGGAAGAATCCTTGACTACAAAGATGAACTGTTGAAGACAAACCCGGGGACCAGTTGTGTTGTCAAACTTGGTGAGGCTGATGAAGCAGGTAAACCAAAATTCCACAGTTTTTATATCTGCTTTGATGCTTTGAAAAAGGCATGGGTACAATGTAGAAAGTGCATAGGTTTAGATGGTTGTTTTCTTAAGGGTATTTGTAAAGGCCAATTGTTAGTTGCTGTGGCCAAGGATGGAAACAACCAGATGGTGCCACTTGCTTGGGCAGTAGTTGAAAAATAAAACACAAACACCTGGACATGGTTTGTTAGGTGTATTAGGGATGACCTAAGACTTAGAGAAGGTGAAGGTCTCACCCTGATTACAGATATGCAGAAGGTATGTACATTATTTAGGTTTAACCTCATTTCTTTTTTACTTTTAACTTAGTATATATGCAATTATGCCCTAACTTCACCCTTTTTTTTTGTTATGTATGTTTACTGAAGGGACTGCTTGCAGCAATAGAGGAGGTGTTACCTCAATCTGAATATAGAAGATGTGCAAGACACATCTTAGCTAATTGGGCTAAGGACTGGAAAGGTCTTCAAAGAAGAATAATTTTGGAAGATAGAAAAAAGTACATTTGAGTCTCAATTGAGGAAGAACATACAACAGATGAAGTTGCTTGGTCCTGAAGAAATGATGGAAGACTTAATGTACTTCAACATTAATTACTAGTGCAAACTTTACTTTAACACAGAAGTAAAGTGTGATTCAGTGGATAACAACATGAGTGAGTGTTTTAATGCATGGATCTTGGCAGCTAGGCACAAGACCATCATTTCTATGCTTGAAGAAATAAGAGTGAAGATGATGACAAGAATAGGCACTCTAAGGGAGTTTCCAAATACCTGGTCTAGTAATTACTCACCAATGTGTTTGAAGATTTTAGAGGAGAATATCAACAAGGCTATGAATCGTACCATTGAGTTTAATGGAGTGGCTGGTTTTGAAGTGAAAGAAGGGCTTTGCCAACACACAGTGGATATTGTCAAGAGGACATGTAGTTGTAGGTTGTGGCAGTTAAAGGGCATACCATGTGCACATGGTGTGGCTGCACTATTGTTCAAGAAACACCCTTTGTATGACTATATTGACAGCTGCTACAGTAAGGAAACATACTTGAGGACTTATGCCAATGTGCTTGCACCATTAACAAACATGGAAATGTGACCTGTTTCATCAAATATTACTGTTGCACCACCTGAAATAAGTACCTTTCATGGCAGGCCATCTAACTCTAGGAAGAAGGAAGATGAGAAACAAAGAAATCTGAAAAATTGTCTAGAACTGGACTTGTAATGACATGTAGTTTGTGTCATGTTAAAGGCCACAACAAAAGAAGGTGCCCTATAAGAGCACAATCAGCAGAATCAAGTGTTGCACCATCAGTAACACCTATTGGTTCAGGCAGGGGAAGAGGCAGACCAAAGGTAAGTTTAACAATTAATTTATTATATTACTTATCTTACTTCTCAAATTTCTTAACATTATTTTAATATGGAGATCTCTTTGAATATGTAGAAAACTACACAAGAAACACCAAATGCACCTCCTCAAGTCAGTACTGGTTCAAGCAGGGAAAGAGGCAGGCCAAAGGTAAGTTTAACAATTAATTTAGTGTATTACTTACTTGCTTCTCAAATTTCTTAATATTATTTTAATATGTAGACAACTACACCAGAAACATCAAATGCACCTCCTCAAGTCAGTGTTGGTTCAGGTAGAGAAAGAGGCAGGCCAAAGGTAATATTACACTTGTACTAATATAAAAGATCAATAACTTTTATATAACTCTCTTCTTTTTATATGTATAGAAAATTCCATCAGAAATCGTTCGAGCATGTCAACAACAATAAAAAGGAAGAAGGAGACCAAAAAATGCAACACTAACATCTTCTGCACCTACTGTTTTTCCAGCATCCTATTCTGCACCTTCTGATTATTGTGCACCATCTTCAATGGCTGGTACTACTAAAAGAGGAAGGGGTGATGATAGGGAAAAAACAGCTCCATTGAAAAGGTCAAAAGTAATGAAAATGGGTGTGTTCCAAGCTGAAAATGGATTCAAAGTCCTAAATATAAGTATCTAGCTGTGTTGTGTCTTATGTACTTATGAGTCTTTAATGTATGAGTCTTTGACTAAATTTTTTTCTTCACTGTAGCCTGGCATGCCTAGCAGTAAGATCTGCTCTACTGGTCAAGTAAGGGTAACAAGATTAGCTGATATAACTGGTAATATTAGTTATACACCAACTTCTACCAGTAAGCTGAAATGGAATGGCAAAGCAGCAATATCAACAAAAAAACTACAAGAGATTAAAGAGAAGAAAGGAAAGAAGAATGTGGGAAACAGTTCAAATAATCCAAGTCAAAAGAACACTTCTTCAAAGTCCAAGATGCCCTGAAAATTGTAGTGATGTTGATTATTTTAAGCACTTGTTTTAAGTTAGATCAGTTGACATGAAAATAATTTTATTTTGGTGTTGAAAAATAATTAAAACGCTGTATATATATTTTGTTGATGAATGTTGCCTAATGGTTGGTATGAATGATTATGTTGAGCCTAATGGTTGGTATGAATGATGATATTGTGTGAAGTTGGAATGTTTTGTTGATGAATGTTGTCATTACCCATTATTATTGTGTTAAATGGTTGTAAAGTTGATATAATGGAAACACAACATTGTCATTACACAATTTCAGTGTAAACACATAGCAGCAGCACGGGGCTTTGCCTAACAATACACAAATTTACAATTGTAAATAATAACATAGCAACAACACAAGATACTACAAGTGTAAACAATAACATAGCAACAATACATGACACAATTTTGTAAGTGTAAACAACAACATAGCAGGAACACAACACAATTCTGAAAGTACAAACATTAACATACCAGCAGCACAAGTGCAAACAATAACATAGTAGCAGCACAACAAACATCTAAAGTAAGACTACGCAAAAGACATCATAATAGAACATAGTTTGATATATTTAGAGAGGTATAAAAAATTTACACCATAGTCGACCATATCTAGCAACTACTTTCAGTTCATTTGTTGCTCATGAACATAGCAGCAACACAAATCAAAATACATAAAAATATTTTCCTATTCAACCTACACCATCCCTATCTTCCATTGAGCTTCTTCTCCCACATCAAGTTATCAATTTAGGCCTCTTTAAGCCATAAGTCTTCTTCCAACTCATTGATTTTGTTCACCAATCTTAGAATGATAAAATTTGACCTTGGATCCATTTTTTCTTTGTCCCTCCATAGAAAAAAATTACATCTTTGAGACTGATGTTTTTTTTTTTTAAATCAGGACATTATCATAATTTGAATATAAATTGACAGCAAAATACAATGCAAAATACATACAACATAGTAGGGGCAAGACCAAAATATTCTTCCCGAATTTGACTTCGACCATGAAGTTTGCAAGTCAACCAAAATACCATGTTTGCATCTCACAACAGCATTGACCATAGGATCGGATTCATCCATACAAAGCTTATTCAATTTCGAATTTTTCATTTCATGAATTCCAACAAAATCGTTCATCAAATTAAAATCCTAAATTAATAGTTGAAGCAAATTACAAAACAAAATTCAAGAATCAAAGTACAAATTGGGATTAAAAACTAAAAAGTAAGTTAAAGAAAGAAAAAAAATGTTGGAACATAAAGGAAAATGGTAGAGAAAGACATGGGTCATATAAAGAGGAAGAAGAGAGATGATCGTTGGAAGAGAGAGAGAGTAATTTTCCATATTTATTTCATTAAATAAACAATAAATGATGTGTATAATACACGTGGAAGGCTGAACTTTTAATTTTGAACGTGCTGGGACTAAACCAACGCGCCTAGAAGAGGTGTTCTCACCTTCCTTGCCAGCTCAGCATTTAGGGGTAATAAATATAGGAAAAAATAGATCAGGGGGGTAATAAGTCTAATTGAAAGGTTGAGTGTGCAGTTGAGATTTCGACTATAGGTTGGGGGGGTATTTGATCATTTTCTCAATGAAAAATAATAGATAGTAAACTAAAATATTGCAACACATGACAAAATTAAAAAAACAAATTCAAATTTTAGAACAATATATAACCAAAAAAAATAGTGCACTATATGAAATAAATTAAATAAGTACTAAATAAAAAAAAGTGCAATAAATAGTGTTATATAACATAAATAAAGAAAATAGAAAAAATACACTCAAATCACTATATATTAGAAAAAAAAATGCAATATATGAAATAAATAAATAAATAAAATAGAATGGATAATGCACAAAATAAGTGCACTATATACAAAATAATTACTAGTGCACTATTTTTTTTTGTAATATATATATAAAAAATAGATAGTACATTAATTATGTTCATATATGAAAAAAAGATATATGGTGCAATAATTTTATGTATAATGTGAAAAATAAATGGATGGTGCATAAAAATAGTGCATTATATATATATATTTTTTTCATATAGTACATATAATTGAAAAAAATAGGTGTGCACAAAAAATGTGCATCTTATAAAAATAAATGAATGATGCACCAAAATAATACATCATATATTTTTATTAAAATGGATGGTGCACCAAAAGTGCACCATATATTTTTTTTCATATAGTGCATAAAAAAGGTATATCATATAAAAAAATAATGATGCACAAAAAAAGTACATCATACCTTTTTTTTTTTTTTTATATGGTGCACTTTTTTTGTACACTATATATTTTTTTTCATGGCACACAAACAAAACGTGTACCATATATATAAAAAAAAAGGAATAGTGCACAAAAAAAAAAAGTTCACCTTCCACTTTTAACACTAAAAAAGTCGTATTAAAAGATTAAAAAAGATCATTGCTTGAAAGCCTTACTTTACAAATTCAAATATCCAAGAAAACTACTATCTACTACAATTTTCATCATCATGTTTATTGTCAAGGTACACAAGTCAATACCCCTTTTTATCAAGAATTTTTGTCTCTTTCCTTTGATGTGTATATCATTGTTTTTTCTCCAAACTGCAGACGTTGAAAGCTACGGTATTTGGGCTTTATGGGTACATGAATTTCACTAAGTCTGCTTTTCAGTAAGTCCGGATTTAATCTTTATGGGTTCTAGCTATGATTTCAAGTGGAAATAATCGAGTTCTAAATTTAATATGTGTACGTATTTAAGAATTTTCGCCGAACGTAGTTGGACTTCTACCTCCATGGTGATAGATCATAGAAGGGTAATTACTATCATTTATTAGTTTTTGCTTATGAGTATCAACTGGAGCAGATTTGACTGTCTGTAAAATGATGATTAATTTGTTACTGGTTACTGTATCTCTGGATATTTGTTTTTTTGGTCATTTGAATCAAGCTGATAATTCCTCTTTTTAGCATTTTGGTGAATTGAAAATTAAGAAGTGTAGCCAGTACTCTAAAACTTCCGCCGCTATGTGTGGGGTTTGGGGAAGGACCGGATCATAACAGTCTATTGTACGCATTGCTACCTTACATTTCTGCAGAAGGAAATGAATTGAAAATTGAAGTGGAAGAATTTTCATTTGTCAAATATGTGGTTTTGTATGAGCAACTTGTTCTTGGAGAACCTAAAAAGGAATTTTATCTTTTGAGCCATGGAGTTTTCTGCTATATTTGAGGTTTGAGCAAGTTCAAGAAATGGATGGGTGGATCTCAGATATTAGCAAATAATCTTGATTTTCTTTTTTAGCAAGTTCCGTTTTTTCCCCTTCTATTGAAAGTGTGTGAAAAGTAGAAGCTGTATATTGGAATTTCCTTGCGCTGTAAGGATACCATTGAAGAAACGGGCAGCCCAGTGCGCAAAACATCCCGCGTTCACCCATGGTCTTGCAAAGTGCCGTAGCCAAGGGGTGTGATGTAGGCTGCCTAAATATAGGTCACACGGAGTTAACTTTATCATTGCTCAAAGGTTCCCTTTAATTTCCAAGGATATAATAAGTTAATCTTGGCTATAATTGAATTTAGGGAACATGCAAAGAATTTCAAGCCAGAAGATATGCAAGTTCAAATGGAAGGAAAGAATTGCATTGTCACAGGTGCGAATTCCGGCATAGGTTTTGCAACTGCTGAGGGTCTCGCGTCACGGTGCTTATCTTGTCTTTAGTTCTTCATTCTCAGAGAGCTGGCATTGAGAGATCAATTCAAGAACTATACTTTGTTCCACGTATCGCTAACAGATATGTCTTTCAATGTTTCAAGTGGGGCGACCGTCTACATGGTATGCCGTAATAAAGAGAGGGGAGAGGCTGCTCTTACAAAAATTCACTCAATCACTGGAAATAAAAATGTCTACTTGGAGGTAGTTCTTACTTCTATGTTCTGAATTGGTGCGGGAGGATGTTTTGAAGTTTGGTTTGTTGGTTAATTTTGTTTCAAAATTGGCAGGTCTGTGATATTTCATCAGTCAATGGTGTCAAATCCTTTGCGTCCAGGTTTTCTTCAAAAAATGTGCCTGTCCATGTCCTGGTAGTATACCTTTTCTCATTTGTGAACTTTTTCATTGGACTCTGTCTTCTAAGATGATTTAGGTTCTTCTTGACCAGTTTAATTTTATATATATATGAAAAGGTTAATAATGCTGGCGTACTTGAGGCTAATCGTGTCATCACACCAGAAGGGTAGGCAGGCTTATTTTTAATGCATGAATGCTTTCATAAAAACTCTCATTAGACGGCCGTTCAAAGGTTAATGATATCCTTCTAAACAGATATGAGCTGAGTTTTGCTACAAATGTTCTTGGAACTTACACCTTGACTGAGTTGATGTTACCACTCCTTGAGAAGGCCTCACCTGACGCTCGTGTTATCACAGTTTCCTCTGGTGGAATGTACACGTCTCCATTAACTACTGATTTACAGGTAACTTTTTTTCTCAATTTCTTAATACCTTGATCTTGTTAGAAAACTTATTATTTGATGAACTATATTGCAGTTTAGCGGTGACAAGTTTGATGGTGTGGTACAGTATGCTCGGAACAAGAGAGTTCAGGTAAATTAAAATGTTCTTGGTTAAGGGTACGTATAAGAAACTTGTTTGTTGGAGAGTAATTTTGAATATTCTAGAATTACTTAGTGCAAGCATTTTGATGTTATTCATGTGACTTCTAGGATATCAGTGTGATTGATGCATAGCCTTTGTGCTTATCATTGTGTCTAAGTTCATAATGTTTGTGCCAATGCATTTAGTAAGTGTGAGTCGAGAAGACTCTATTGACTCCTATAAAAACCTCTCTTCTAATGCTATTATGTCAGAGTGAAGTTTTTCTAATGATAGACATGAGTTTGTAAATGCCTATCTTCCTCTTCCATTCTCTTTGTACCTTGTGTCTTGTGCTTTGGTGCCATATGATACTGTGTAGACCTCATCTTTATTCCAATTTTCCTCCATTAAGCTAGTTTTGCTATGAAGTCCGTGTAACCATTATTCTCCAATGTTATATATCCAAGAGAAACAAGTGATTTTCCTCCGGATTGCTCCTTCTTGGTGTAAACAACCTGGAAGAACTGGTTCATCAGTATTGGCGACTGTTATTGCATCTTTTAAGTTCCATCTAATAAGTTTCTTGAAGAGCCATGAACAATCTCCATCCAGAATCTCCCATTTCTTAGTTATTAATACTCCATAAAGAAACTTTTTTTGCTGTTATTCACTCGCTTCTTTTAAATTAATAACAAAGGTAGAACTTTTTCTCGAATGTCTGGTTAAAAGGTCTTTTTCCAGATACTTTATCGCTACTTCTATGTGATTTCAGTATCTTTTTCATGTTTAAATTCTATGTTCGAGGTGTGGTCCGAGTCTTTTTCTTTTCTGACTGATGCGCTCTTCACACAATTCGGTGTTTTCTTGGCCTTTGATACTGACGTTACGGATCTCTCTGCATTTCGTGCAAACTTGCTTTGGAAGGAGATCATGACTTGACAGACCCATGCACATGTGCCAGTTCACTAGTATTAACAAAAGGTCTCCTCCGAATGTGTGTTGTGTGGAAGCATGATGATTATTCATAAACTGATATCCTGATTTCATTTACCTTGTTTATGAGTAGCTGAGAAGAAGACTGTTACTGATAGCTTAATGATCATGTAAGAGATGTATTTTCATCTTTGATCTCTATGGTCGTTTGTCTCCATCATTCCTAGATAACCTTTTTAGTTTCATCTTACAGCAAATTGAAATTTGATTTGTTGATCCCAATTAAGGCCTTTACCTTGATCACAACCGAATTTTGCAATGCTACTCATATGGTTTCTTCCGAGAAATTAATTGATGATGGGATCTCCTTAAGTCATGTGTGCAAATATAGTGCTTTTTTACCCATCTTGCTAGTACATCGAATCCTGCACCACAAGTTAATATTTAAAGAAATCCGTCATAAAGTAGAGAGCAATCCTTTCAAACTTCTTACAGTGGAACAGCTTTAGAGTTCCCCCTTTCATTATGTTTTGGAACCCAGTAAAAATTGTACGACATGGTCTTTGACAAAACATTGGCTCTTTACCTTTTGTATGTGGTATTCTTCGTATCTTAGTGTAGTATAGATAAACTGGATGTACATCCATGCATGTTTCAGGAGAATTTCGTTCACGTATCTTGCTTGTTTGCTCTCCATCTAAATTACAACTCTCCTTACTCTCTAGAATGAAACTGTATCATGTTCATCAAAGCTACCATCAACTCAATCCATTGTACGTCTTTCATTTCAGATTGCACTGACAGAAAAATGGGCTGAAATGTACAAGGATAAAGGTGTTGGTTTCTATTCCATGCATCCAGGGTGGGCGGAGACGCCTGGAGTTGCCAAGAGCTTGCCGGATTTTTCTAAATCGTAAGTGAATCGTCTTTCATGAATTCATTACCTTGTAAAAATAATATCAAGTCCACAACAATATGACATTTATGTTTTGTAGGTTTGAAGGAAAACTTAGAAGTAGTGAGGAAGGTGCAGATACAGTTGTCTGGTTGGCTTTACAACCAAAAGAGAAGTTGGTTTGTGGGGCATTTTATTTTGACAGAGCAGAAGCACCAAAACATTTGCCATTGACAGGCACCAAGAACTCTCATTCTGCTATAGACTCTATAATTGAGAAACTTAGGTCTTTTGCTGGCTTAGAATGAGGATACATACTTCCCCTAAAGAATCCTTGATGTTCATGTTTGTACAACAAGATTATGATCTTTTAAAAAATAATAAAACTAGTTTTGTTTACTTGTTAAAATGAGTATTGTCTTGTGATTATTATTACATCAAAGATGAGATTAGGAATGAAGATATCTGAGACAAGGTAAGAGTGGCCACCAAGAGGGGTTGCATTATTTTGTTGCCCATAATACTAATTTAATGCAAAAGAAAAAGAAACAAAAGATAGTGCACCAGCCGGGAATCGAACCCGGGTCTGTACCGTGGCAGGGTACTATTCTACCACTAGACCACTGGTGCCTCACTTTACTTATCTAAGTCGCTTACATATTTTCTGATAATTAGTGTGTGTATTTTTTGGTCGAAAAATGTGCTGTTCACATACCACGTAAGTCATATTTGATGGAAACTTTAACAAGTTATGAGCTATAGTAGTTTGTAATGCGAAGCCTAAAGAATACTTCACATATATGATGAAATAACTTTCTCTTTGCGTGTAGATTGATTCGATTGTAATTTCTACTCTTCTACGAGTTTCACGCATAGCAAGAGTTTAGTGCACATCTTTTTTATTTTTCCAATAGTTTGCCCTTCGATTATCTTCTTGTTTTCATGTGTAACATCCAAAAAATTGATGTTCTTGAAACTTTACAGGTAAAAACTACACAAAAACTTGTGGCGGAAGGAGCCAAACATACTAAATCCAATTGATTTTTTGATAATTCTCAATGAATCTGTAAATGATTGAAGTAACTTGTTTTAGAGCAAATTAATTTGGATGAGGAAACTATACTAACAAACCAATATTCAGGGGCCATTTGGGACAGAGGATAAGAAAAATAATTTTGGGATAAAATTTAAAATTAACTCTATCCCATATTTGGGGATGAGGTATAAATAATTTTGGGATAAATTTAAAATTAACTCTATCCTATGTTTGGGGGCGAGGTATTAGCTAATTCTAGGACTATTTCATCCTACTTACTACCCCATATGAAAGGTGGGATAAAATAGTTCCATCAAATATTTTGTGCTTTGAAATATCCTACTTATCCCATCCCGTATACCGAACAGCCCATGAATAACATGGAAAAAGAAGAGGACTAAAACACTTCTTGAAGAGATATGGTCAGGCTATAACTTAAAACAAATAAACTCCCACATCGTGTATTTTACAGCTTTTGTTTACTTTTTAGACTTGTGTGCGAATCCGTTCAACATTTTGACTGCAAGACGATGTGAATGGGTTGAGAACCATCCATTTTGGTGGGCCAGGGCCCGGGAAAGTCCCCGGGCCATTCTGCATAGATGCAGGCCCAACAATGGGTTAGCTTCATGGGCTAGGAGTCCAAATCCAATTAAAATGGGTTGGGCTGAGACGAGGTGGAGCATATGGACTCCTGCTTGGTGACTATTTTGGCCAGCTATGACAGTCATTCATGTGGTTTAATTAAACTGGGTTAACCGAACGGGGCTTATGATCTTGCAATCACCTTTTTTGACGTCTTTCTTTTGGGAGCAACGCATGACATCTATGCTAAATATTGGTAGTGGTGGAGCTAGGATCGAAGGACTTTCTTTTTGGAGCAACGCATGGCATCTATCGCTAGGCATTAATAATGACGGAGCTAAGATTGGAGTCATTGCCGCTTACATGTTTTTATAATCCTCAAAATACCACACTTCCAATCATTCTCGTAGGTCGCTGACTAACTAGGAAAAATTCCAACACTATTTTCTACTTCTCTTGTATTGTATACGGTCATAGTCACTCATAGGGACGGATCTATTAAGGCCCGTGAGGGTGCCACGACACCCACAAACTTCGTCGGAAACACTATATATACGGGTATATATACATCATATATATAAATAATAAAATTGTCATCCAATCAACATAAGCTGTCTATGGTGCCAGTGGTAGAGGGTTGCTTAGTTTGTGCAAGGTGCCGGGGTTCAATACTTGTTGACAATATAAATTTTATTAGTTTTTAAGTTCAGTTATGTTCCTTTTCTTTTATTTCTTTTTAATTAGTATTTGTTTAGTATAAAATAAACAAGTTTCTCTTTTTAATGTTTACTATCAAAAGCATATATGAATTCTGATCCACTAATCGGACGATGTTGATTTCATAACTAATACATCATGGGACAATGTTTCAAAACATCATACTTTCTATAAAAAATTTTCTTTAGGAAATTCAGAATATATGCACTAGTCAAGTCAATCAACTTCAATTATATTCCCCAATGATTAACTGTTAAGTTTCAAAAACAAGAGGAAGAACAATGTTAAAAAAATGGAATAAACATCAGTAAAACACATGCCTCAAACTTTTAACCTTGTACAATTTTAGAAGGACGAAGCATTAAAAAAAGAAAAATATGTTAGAGTAGAAAGTAGAAAAGAACCCTAAGTTTTGTTCTTGCTTATTCTCTCGTTCTCCGATCCATGAAATTTCTTTGTTAGTTATTGTCCTAGCCTCATCACTTTGCAGTTTTCTCAATGTCTACAATCCTTTCTAACTTTTAAAGATTTTTTTTGTTTTCTCTTTTAGAATAAGTAAAAAGCTGAAGTAACGAAAGTCTAAGAGGGTTTAAAACCAAAAGAAGTAAATATAAGAACTAATCGAAGAGGGTTCAATATCGATTATTATATATAAAAAATTATTTTAATCGTATATAAATAGTATAGTTTTTCATCGAAAGGGGTTCGAATGAGCCCCTTGGCCAGAAGTTTGCTCGCATCTAGGATATAGAGTCTCCGATTGATTTAATCGATGAGTCTACTTG
>NC_061114.1:195632487-195684308 GCF_002878395.1 Capsicum annuum
AACTTGACCCTTAGCCCGAGTATCATATTTGGTTATTTACTAAAATCCCCTTTTGGAGGGAAGGATGGATTGTTAGTGTGGACGATTTAGAAGATATAATCGGAGGACATATATGGTTAGGTTCCATTGTATACTTGGTGGAATCTGGCATATCTTAATCAAACCCTTCGCATGGGCTCGACGCGCACTTGTATGGTCTGGAGAGGCTTACTTATCTTATAGTTTAGGGGCTTTAGCCGTCTTTGATTTCATTGCTTGTTGTTTTGTCTGGTTCAATAATACCGCTTATCCTAGTGAATTTTACGGACCTACTGGACCAGAAGCTTCTCAAGTTCAAGCATTTACTTTTCTAGTTAGAGACCAACGCCTTGGGGCTAACGTGGAATCTGCTCAAGGAACTACCGGTTTAGGTAAATATCAAATGCATTCCCTAACCGGAGAAGTCATTTTTGGAGGAGAAACTATGCGTTTTGGGGATCTACGTGCTCCATGGTTAGAGCCTCTAAGGGATCCAAATGGGTTAGACTTGAGTAGGTTGAAAAAAGACATACAACCTTGGCAGGAACGACGTTCCGCGGAATATATGACTCATGCTCCTTTAGGTTCTTTAAATTCTGTGGGTGGTGTAGCTACCGAGATCAATGCAGTCAATTATGTCTCTCCTAGAAGTTGGTTAGCTACCTCTCATTTTGTTCTAGGATTCTTCTTCTTCGTAACTCATTTGTATATATATATATATATATATATATATATATATATACTGACAGCTCCCCATCCTTTTAAGCTTTCATCTGTTTCGACTATTAAATAATCTGTTTCTAATGGTATGACCAAATCTGGAATCTCTTTTGCCATACTTTAAAGTTTTTGGACTAATTTTATGTCTATATATATATAAGAGAAAATGTTTGTTTCCACCAAAAACTATACACGAAATTGCTGGGACGCACCTGAACTTTAGTAGGGTCTTATTATCCCCTGGATTAATTAAAATCATATTTTTCGCAACCTTAGTGCCTACGTGGCACATACGTGTTGCCTACGTGGCACATACATGTGCCTACGTGGACCTTCAGTGTGTTGATTCACTGATGTGCCACGTAGGCACTAAGGTTGCCAAAAATACGATTTTAATTAGTTCAGGGAGGTAATAGGACCCTTCTAAAGTTCGGGTGTGTCTCAACAATTTCGTGTATAGTTCAGGGTAGAAACAGAGCATTTTTTCTATATATAAACCTAACTAAAATTCATGATTCAATTTTATCATAATAGTGCTTCAAGTATTTTGGGTCTATAATCCAACAAGATAGGAAGAATTATAATGATGTCATGCATCGTATTGTAGTGAGCTGGGCAAAATAAAAGTTTAAATCTAGAGTATTGTGCGACACAAATTATCACAAAGGCTTACGGGTAACTTTTACAACACGGTGATTAGACCGCATTGATGTTTGTCAATAAAAAATGCCCATATTTAAAAGATGAATATTTCAAAAATGAGAATGTTCAAATGGATGTGTGACATACTAGGATTGATAAGAATAAAGTAACACTACACAAGGTTGGAATGACCTTTAATTTGTGACAAACAATATGAGAAAAGTGCGGTTGATGAGATAGTTTGGATATAGAAAGCATGAGAGGTTGGCTTCATCGTAGACCGTAGTAGTCAGGAGAGGTAGAAAGGTATGACGGTAAAAAATTAGTGTAGAAAATTAGTAAGTGAGTGTTTGAATTGACTTATTTTTAGTTGTTTTTAGCTTTTAAATATTTTTTTAGTTTTGGTGGTGTTTGATAAAGTAAAAAAATGTTTTTAAGTACTTATTTTTAAGTAAAAGTAAGTGCTTATAAGTCACTTATTAAAAGTCAATCCAAACAGACCCTAAGTAATTGAGTATTGTTGCACTTTAAGTGGGAGAGACAGGGTGCAAGCCTCATCTCCTCTCCTCTTGCAAGTAGTAATATACCGTAACTATCTTGATGTTTTGTTGTCCTTTTGTTTCTTCTTTTTTTGAATCCTGCTTGAATAACTTTTCTTTTGAGTCAATGGTCTATTAGGAATAACCTCTCTACCTCACAAAGAGTAACTTCTCTTTTGAGCCAATAGTCTATTAGAAATAACTTCCGTACCTCACAAAGAGAGGAGTAAGATTTACTTACATTGCATCCTCTTTAAACCCCACTAATAAAATTACAGTAAATATTATTATCATTCTTATCGAAATTTATCATAATAATTAACTCAATTTAAAAAGATAACTCCAACATAACAATAATACTAAGAAATTAACAAGACAAAAAAGCAAAAAATGATTTGAAGTGTAAACAATTTTTTTCTTATATGTATTTTCTTTTTTGTTTAATTTCGTTTTTTCCCTTCTTCATCAAAATCAAATAATTTTCTTATTGTAATAAATTTTGTCAAGAACTCTTATATCTACAATAATAATAATAATAAAAATCGATAGCAGTAAAGGTACTGTAAATTAGAGAAAAATTTACTCAGTAAACTTGATCGAAAATTTTGAATACTAAAACACACTCAAATAAATTTGTGAGTTAGATCTTTTACTCTGAGTCTACCAAAAGAAAGAAAGAAAAACAAAAATAAAAATTTTCAAAAATAATGTAAAATACTACATAAATATTCTATTTGAGTCGATTTTTTAGTTCTTGCACGCTACAAAGCAAGTGAGACTCCATGACACCAAAGACGGCTCAATAATATTGGTGGCCTAAAGTTGAAGTTCGATGAGGGTCATTGATATACTAATTTTTTAAAAAGGTTATATATATATATATATATATATATATAAATATATATAATTTAAAGTCTATTCTTCTAGCATTTTGGGATGCACAACTATAAATAATCATCTTATAATTAATTGATTCGATTAATTTCTTTTCAATTGATGATATATTTAATCTACTCAATTTCTCTTTAGAGATTGTTGATCTTTGAGTACGATTTTGTCAATTTTAATTTTGAAAAAAAAAACGAGAAGGAACAACATATGCCTATGTGAAAAAAATATCAAGAAAAGTAGATTTTAATTGAAAAAGGTAATACTAAAATATTAGAATAACAAAATCTAATTCAAAACTCGATAAGAAAAAAGAATTTTTGCTTCATAAACTACCAACAATGCTTGATATTTAAGAGAAAGTAGATTATGTTGTTATAAAGAGACCTGCTCAAGTTTTGAAGGAATAAAGATTGAAAAGAAAATAATAGAGAAGGATGAACCACGATAAGATATAAAAGGGGTTAATGAGTATTGCATGACCCAAAAAAGAAAATAAAATTTTTATTTTGATTGAAAAAATAAAAATAAGAATAATAATTACTTTTTATCTTTATTTTCATATTTTTTTGGTTTATATATGTTACCATGCTTCTTTCAAGACTTACTTTTTATCAAATCAAAGACCAAAATTTATCTTTCTTTTTAAGTAGATATTCGTAGTATTTAAAAAAAAATTTAAATAAAAATACGTAGAATAACTATTTTGAGCTCCCACCTGAAGCCTAAGCTTCACCAGCTTTACCCAAGCGCCGACCCTGCATGACACTTGGCAATGCTAGGTTTTTTGGATAGAAAATGTCATAGTTCAGGTTTCTTCATTCCCTCTTTTTGTTCCCTGGTAAGAACAATTACAACACAAAGTGAGTCTAAATTAAAATAAAATGCATTTTTATGTGCACACTATACTGAATTTTTATTTGAGCAACAATGAAAAATTAACATTAGATTGAACAAATACAGTAAAATGCAAAGGCAAAATAAAAAAGGCAGTCTATAATTTGACTTACTAAGCACAATGTTAAGTTAATTTAGCTACAGGTTTACTAAAGATCTCCTTCGTGCGAAAAAATACTAAAACTTTCGCTATGCGTGGGGTTTAGAAAAAGGTTGGACCACAAAGATCTCTTATATGAAGCCTTAGCAGGGCCGGCTCTACATAGTCAAAAAATAGTCAACCGCCTTAGGCCCCTAAATTTGAGGGGCCTCATTTTTTCACAATAATAGATTATAGTTTTTCTATTAAAAAAAATTATTAAGTACTATTCGTAGAAAAAATAAACTTCTATATAAAAGTAAAGAATTATTAAAAGTTTGATGTATTTAAACATTAAAGTACTATGTAACAAGAAAGATTAAATGCATTAGTTATATTAACGAAAAAAATTATTAGAAGAAATCGATCATAAAAAAATATTAACAACTTTACATCTCAAAATATAAAAAATATAGACTTTATTAGAAAACATACATTAATTTTTTCTTAAAAATTTAAAGCCTCCATTCAATTTTCGCTTTAGGCCACCGAAGTGCTTGACCCGCCCCTAAAACTTAACAACTCTTTTAGTTACACGAAGACTCCCTTTCACGTCTCCTTCATGCACAAAGAGCAAGAAATGTAGCCCATATAACAACAATATCCAAATAAAACGTGAATAATTTAAACTATATGCTTAAAGAGCTTCTAAATGAATGTTAGTCGAAAACTTTAAGGGGTCGTTTGATAAAGTGTATAAGAAAAATACAGAATATAATATATTAATAATAGTTGCATTAGTTATGCTTATATTAGTTATGTATGTATTATTTCTTATACATTGTTTGGTTTGATATATATGAAATAATATATCTTACATAATTTCTATATAAAACGTGCTTGTTTACAAAAATATCCTTCTTTGACTTTGTACACTTTTTTGCAACAAAGTTCTTTTGTCATCTCAAACATAATTAATATTGTTGAAGTAGTATATAGAGATTTATGATTAATTGCAAGACCTTCGTCTTTGCGCATAAAATGTTACGCCGAACGATTAACATAATCTAAATAAAAATAAAAAACAAGATGTAAAATTAAGGAATAGACTATTGAATTTTTTTTAATCTTCTTAAAGACCATCAAAGCAAAGAAAAAATACATTGTGGTTATTTAAATCAACTATTCATTGTTGTAAATGAAAATGGTGGAAAAAGAAATTGTGAAATATTTTGAAAAGATTCACTATTGAAAATTAAAATGGTGGGAAAAGAAATTGTAAAATATTTTGAGAAAAAAATTGAGGGGTATTAAGGCCATTTAATAAGTTAATGTATGTGTTAAAAGTCTTTGTATTACTAATACAGAGTAAATTTCTTGAATGGTCATTCATGTTTGGGAAATTGCCTACAAATATTACTTTTGTTTTATTTAGGACAAGAATATCATCCAACTTTTTTTTCCCCTTAAAATATACTTAACACCTCAAAAATCTTTCTCTCTCCTACTTGGAATGTCATGTCATTAATTTTTTTTTTAAAAGTACACCTGATATATTAATCATTGAATAATTTAATTACACCAAAAGTTTCGATTATTTTATTTGATATATAATTTTCAAAGTTTCTTTTATTTACTTATTTATTTCACCACTTAATGATAGTTTTAAAATACAAATACTTATACGAATTGGTACGATAATTTTTTTTGTTGTTTATTTTATATACTAAAGATTATTAGAATGTAAAAGAATAAAATAATGGATTTCATATTTTAGACATTAAGTTTGTTATTTATATGAGAATAAAAGAATAAAATCTCCTTTTTTGAAGGAAAGAAAAATTATGTAGTCTTGAAACAAATTAAATTTCTTAAGAAATATTAATAAAATGATACCTTCTCCAGTACTATTACAAATGGATTTTAAAAATACTACTCAATCAATTATTCTTTATTTTTGATAGATTTAGAATGAAGTACATATATAAATTAGTGTTTAATTGTATAATAAATAAAATATAAATATAGTAATCACAAAAAAAGTGAAGAAACTAAATTTAAAAAAATAATTTTTTTTTCTAAATTTGTATGTCTTATCTTACGAATTTACTTGATTTATTTACGGGCAATTACTTGTAATAAATCTGCAAGAAAAAAAATATCTTTTCACTATATATTTATCAAAAATTATCTTGCATAAAAGGTTGCAAGTAATCTATGTCCAAATTAACTTTTCAGGTAATAATACATATTAAAAATTTCTAATTGAATTTTGTTTGACAACAAAAAATACTGTAGGTTTACCATCAATGCTTTTAAATAACAACTTATATTTTTTTATTCTTTATTACTCTATGTTTGAAGGTAATATAATATCTTTGGATTATATTAATCCAAAATTCTTTTGTATAATCCCAAAAAGTGAATTTTATTTTTTTATTCTCATATAAATAACAAATTTAATGTCTAAAATATGAAATCCATCATTTTTATTTCTTTTAATTTTTAAGAATCTTTAATATATAAAATAAATAAATAAAAATTAAATGAGTATCAATTTTTATAAGTACTTGAGTTTTAAATAGTATTAAGTGGTAAATAAATAAAAGAAACTTTGAAAAGTACATATAAAATAAAATAATTTAAGCTTTTGGTGTAATTAAATTAATCTTTAATGATTAATATATTATGTGTAATTCTTTTTTTTAAAAATGAATTAGGATAAATCTTTAGTTAAATAAGTTTGATAAGTTAAATAGATCTATTTATAAAAAAAAGAAAGAAATTTTAATGATATGACATTCCAAATAGAAGAGAGAAAATTTTTGAGGTGTTAAGTATATTTTAAGAAAAATAGAAAGAGTTGGGTAATATTCTTGTCCTAAATGAAACAAAAATGATATTTATAGATAATTTCTCAAACATGGGTGACCATCTAGGGAATTTACTCTACTAATACATAGGAAATAAAGTGTATTACTAATACACACTTCAATACACAATAGAGTGTATAACTAATGCCATTAGTTATACATAGGCAAAAAGACGTACCAAACAAGGTACTAGTAGTATATGTTAACATATGCATGCATTATATTTTTCAATACACTCTACCAAACGATCTCTAAAGAGATTCTTTTTAGCTAGACTTGAATAACAGGGCATTGCACTCATTTATCCTCGTAGCTATTGCCTATTCGAAATAAAAGGATGCTGGTTTGAATTTTTTTATTTTTTTTTTTATACAAAAAAAGAGCTTACAAGTTGTGACACTTCACATTGTAAAAACGCTTTTTTCTTTGAACACGCATTTATAAAAATTGAAAAAGTTATTAAAAGCTAAAAACATTTTAAAATAAGCTAGTTCAAATATCCACTGAATATGATTTCTACTCTTTTATGAATCCGGTGTTAATTCCACGCATAACATGAACTTAGTGCATGTCTTTTTGATTTTTTCATACAGATTTGCTGTTCAGTTATCTGCTTGTTTTTAAGTATAACATCGAAAGATTGATGCTCTTGAAACATCAAATGTAAAAACTGCACAAAGCTTGTGGCGGAAGGAGTCGAACACACAAAATCCAATTGATATTTTGATAATACTGCCTTCGCATTTGTATGCATCTTCAATTTCAGCACCCAACTTTGCTGAAATGAAATCTTTCTCAAATTATTTTCACCAATTCTCAATAAATGAGGAATAACTTGTTTTTGAGCACTCAGATTCGGGAGGATTAGTCCTTGACCTGTCGGGCTGGGAATACCTTGGGAAACCAAAAAAAAGAAAAAAACTTGTTTTTGAGCAAATTAAATTTGGATGAGGAAACTATACTAAAAGCCCAATAATCGGGGGTTGTTTGGTATATGGGATAAGAATAATTTCTCAAGATAAAATTTAAGATTAACTTTATGTCATGTTTAGTGTGAGGTGTTAGCTAATTCCGAAACTATTTTGTCCCACCATTTATATAAAATAGTTCTATGCATTGAAATTTTCCTACTTATTCCATCCCGCATACCAAACGACCTCTGAATACTTTACAAAGAAAAAGAAGAGGACTTTAAACCCTTCTTGAAGACTAAAAAATTATGGTCAGACTATTACTTAAAAACAAATAGTCCCACATCGTCTATACATACTGCTTTTATTTGCTTTTTATTAGTGTTGCCCGCTGTAATTTGCCATCCTGACTGCAAGACGACGTGAACGGGTCGAGGTCCATCCATTGTGGTGGGCTACGGCCCAGGAAAGTCCCCGGGCCATTTCTGCAGAGATGCAGGCTCGGCAACGAGTTAGCTGCATGGGCTGTGGGAGTTCAGCCCAATTAAAATGGGTTGGGCTGAGACGTGGTGGGAGCCTGATGACTCCTGCTCAGCAGCGGTATTGGCTAGTTATGATGATAGTCATTCACGTGGCTCAGTCTAACTGGGTTAACTGAACGGGGCTTACGTTCTTACAGTCTTCCTTTTTTTAGCTCTTTTTCAGTGAAAAAATCAAATTATACGTATTCTATATTATAAGTCATAACAATACTTCTTAGATTGCAATTAATGATAACTTTAAAAAAATAAAAAATAAATTTATAGCAAATTTATAATAAAAAGTTAATATTTTTATTTAAAAAATCTTCCACTTTAATAGGAATTAGTTATTATGTGGGCTAAAATTATGGAACCAACTAATTTTGAGTTCTTTTTCGAGATAGACAAAGAAAATAATTTTAAGGTCTCCCTTTTTTGAGCTCTTTTTCGGGATAGGCAAAGAAAATAATTTCAAGGGGAAAAAATCAAGTTATATGTATTCTATATTATAAGTCATAGCAATACTTCTTAAATTGTAATTAATAACAACTTTTAAGAAAAATAAAAAACAAACTATTAGCAAAATTTAGAATAAAAAAGTAAATATTTTTATTAAAAGAATCTTCCATTTTAATAGGAATTAGTTATTATGTGGACTAAAATTATGGAACCAACTAATGAACATGATTTTTCTTATTTCTTCAAAATGTTTCTATTCAATTTTTCGAAAGGAAAATAAATATTCTCTTTCTCATCCACTTTCTTTTGAATTTGCAATAATATTGATGATAGAATTACCGTATGAAAATTGATGTCAATAGTTTATTTTTAATCTATTAAAATTGTATACAATCTAGTAGTCATGTATTATTTTAAACGATTAAGTTGAAATCAGTTTATATATAACATACTATATTTTAAACGATTTTCATTATTTGGTATCTCAATTTATGAAATTGGCATATAAAATTTTACATATAAATGATGTATTCTTATAGTAGTTGTTTTTAGTGTATGAAAATGATACATAATGTGATATCCATGAATTAATGCATGAAAATGATACATAATGTGATATCCATGAATTAGTTTAATTAATTTCGTTGAAGTTAATTTATATACTCATTACATACTTAAGTAATTTTTTTTTTTTAAGTTCTCAATGTATGAAATTGATATTAAAATTGGTATTAATGAAGTTTTGCATATGTCACATTTTGTATGAAATGAATTTTATGAATGTGACAATTGATTAAAAAAATAATGTTGCATGTTACATACCTTTTTTAGTGTATGTAATGGATATTGAATGAAAAACTATCACCGTAGATATTGAAAATAAACTAATTGATAGCTATTTGATATCAAATAATTTTTTGTTGAAATAAAAAAAATAATCAATGTTAGTCATGATTGATATTGGTGTTGATTCACTATTTTAATTTTACTTTCAATTCGAAAAAGATGAAGTCAATTTCAAATGAAGGAGTATAAGTGGGTTCTTTTACCCTAATTTACCCCCACACAAATTATTATGTGCTTTTGAAATGTACACTCTTCCTAAGCTTTACTTGATGATGCAGCTCGTGTGTAATTCGCTCTTTCTAACTTCAGGTTTTGCTTAATCTGATAGTATGATGTGTTTTACATGTGGTTTTGACAGTGTACTGTTTTCATTTGGCCAAACCCATCGATAGCCCCTCAAACTTGTCCCTAAAATTCACTTAGGCCCCTAAACTAAGGCTTGTAACTATTAAACCCCTATACCCCCTCAATTTGGTTCCAATTGAGCATTTTTTGCCCACATCTCGTCAGCTTCCAGGCGCGTGTCTCCAAGCCGCTGATATGGAAAGTTATTCCACTTAAAACCCTCCACGTGTATAAACTAACTCCACATATACTTAATATATTTTAATTTTAAATGGAAAAAATCTCATTCCACGGAAGTTTTTCTCTCTCTCTCTCCCCGTTAACTCTCTCTCTCTTCATAACCCTAAATTAACCAAATTTTCACTCAAATCGAAGGACAAATTTGGGGGTTTTCCTCAGATCTTCCTGGTGTAAGTGTTCTTATGATTTGTATTTGTTAAATTTTGTTGAATTTTAGCATATTGTAGTTTTTAGGGTTTTGAAATCACTGTTACACCTATGATTTTGGGAATATTCCGTTTCCTTACTTAACATGCATTAAAGGTTGTATCTTTTAGCTTATTGATGTGTACTCTGGGTATATTCCGTGGCTATTCCGTTAAGTAACTTTGAATTTTTATCCTTTGTCACAGGTGACGTAATAAATGGAGATAATTTTCATAAAATTGCACTATGGGGGATCCTTTTTCAATACGGGTGTCCCTACATATGTTGCAAGTTATATGCCAGAGGTAAGGTACATTGACAAGGACCACTTTTCCATACTAGAATTGTTATTTTATGCTAAATAATTAGGGTATGAAGCCGTTAGGGGGTTTTATTATCAAGATGCAGTAACTAATCAGTTCAAGTTGGTTAAAAGTGACAGACATCTCTATGAACTGGTTAAAGATTTAAAACATGAGGACTCTATTGATTTTTATGTTCTATCATGTTTTAGATGAACTAATTCTTGACCCTGATGGTCCCACTGGTTTTATACTTGTACCTGATATTATTGAGCGTGCAGACCTAGAAAGAGAAAATATTGGTGTTGGTGATAGTGCTAATATAGAGAGGGAATTTGTTGGAGTAGAGGAAGAGAGGGAGGCTGATGTAGAAGATATTGGTGTACAAGGAGGTGATGAGGCTGATGTAGAAGACGTTGATGTACAAGGAGGTGATGAGGCTGATGTAAAAGATATCCATGTAGAAGATATTAACCTAGAAGATTTTGGTGTAGAAGGAGGTGATGAGGTTGATGTAGAAGACATTAATGTAGAAGATGTTAATAGACTAACAAGTGAGTTATCAGATTATTTGAGTAGTGATTCAGATCTTGGAGATATTCCTTTAGAAGATGGCTCAGATGTTGATGAGGAGTTGAGGGCTTTTAGACAAGAAAGAAGAAAAAAAACCAACAACAAATAAAGAAACAAAAAAGCAAGAAAAAAGGCTGTTGAAACTGATGAAGTACCTGTGGGAGTTGCTGGTTGTGTAGATAGAGGCTTTGGGGATATTGGTAAAAGTAAGGCTACCGAATATTCTAGAAAGTTGGGTGGAGATGAGGAATATATTGATAGTTCTGATTGTTGGAGTGAAGATAGTGAAGAGATAGATGTAGATGTTGTTAGAGGAGTAGATCTACCTAGAAGAAGGAGAAGCAAGAAAACTAGGTATGATGAAAATTGTGATTTTTCTCTGTTTGAGCTTGGAATGATTTTTGCGGGTGCAAATTAGTTTAGAAAAGCTGTTGTAGATTATGCTATAGAGTATAGAAGGCAGGTGAAGTTAAAACCTAATAAAAAAGATAGAATAAGGGTGAAGTGCATTGCAGCTAATTGCAACTGGTTGCTGTTTGCTTCTACTGATAGGGATTCAGGTGATTTTATCTTTAAGAACTATAACCCTATTCACAAATGTATACCTCTAAACAAGAACAATATGTGTGATTCAAAGCTGGTTGCTAGAAAGTTCAAGGACAGAATAACTTCTCAGCCATATATTAGGATTTGGGAAATTCAGGATTTAGTAAGAGAGGTGTTGGATCTTTATGTAGGTAAAACTATTTGTTATAGGGCTAAACAGATTATTATGAGGGAGAATATGAGAGATTGGAAGCTAGAATTTTCCAGATTATGTGACTATGCAGATATGATCAAGACAACAAATCCTGGAAGTTCTTGTTGGATAAAAATTAACAAAGAAACTGAACCAGGAAAGAACCTATTTGTTTATTTCTATATGTGTTTTTATTCCTTCAAGCAAGGATGGTTAGATGGGTGTAAAAAAATGATTGGTTTTGATGGATGCTTTCTCAAAGGAGCTTGTAAGGGTGAGTTGTTGGTTGCTGTGGGGGAAAAATGGCAATAACCAAATGTATCCTATTGCATGGGCAGTTGTGGATACTGAAACAAAACATAGCTGGGACTAGTTCATAAGGTATCTGATTGCATATCTAAATTTGGGAACTGGTGAAGGCTTGACTGTAATGTCAGACCAACAAAAGGTACCACCACTTAATTATTTTTCTCATTACTTGACTTTATTTTCCAATAATATTCTTGTTTTAATAATACTTAATACTTATTACAGGGTCTTATTCCTGTTTTAATGTATCTGCTACCAAATGTTGAGAGAAGAATGTGTGCTAGACATATTTGGAGCAATTGGCATATGCACTAGAGAGGAGAAGAGAGAAGGAAACAGTTTTGGAGATGTGCAAAAGAAAGTTTTGAAGTAAAGTTTAAAGAGGAGATGCAAACAATGTCAAGGCTAGGTAAGAAAGAAATAACTGAGGATATGCTGATTAATCCTCCTACTTCTTGGTGTAGGGCATATTTCAAAAAACATTGCAAATGTGATATTGTAGAAAATAACATGTGTGAGACTTTCAATTCGTGGATCTTAACTGCTAGACATAAGTCTATAATCACAATGTTAGAGGATATCAGACATCAACTGAGGAATAGACATGTAGATATGATTAAATTTGCAGAAACATGGATTTCAGACATTGCACCTATGGGAAGAACTATTTTAGAAGATAACAAAGAATATTCAAATAGGTGTAGAGTTCTATGGAATGGAGTTAATGGTTTTGAAATTGAGGATGGGGGTTACACATTTGTTGTTCACTTGGACAAGAAGTATTGTGATTATAGGTTATGGATGTTAAGAGGTCCTCATGCCATTTGTGCTTATTATTACTTGAATGTAGATTCTGATCAGCATGTAGAGCACTGGTATAAAAAAGAAACCTTTCTTAAGTCTTATAGCCATTTCATTCAACTAATTATCAATATGAGAATGTGGTCGAAAACCCAAAACCCATCAATTGAACCTCCAAAACCAAGAAAGATGCCAGATAGACCTGGCAAGAACAGAAGGAAGAAGAAGGATAAGCCAAAAAAGTGGGGCAAACTCTCAAAAAAAGGTGTCAAAATCACTTGTTCAAGGTGTAAGCAAGTTGGCCATAACAAGACTGTATGTGCCAAAATGGTAAGCCTTAAATGAATTTCATAATAGTTTGTAAATTTAACATATTTCTTAGCTTTTCATATTTCTGTTTGTATGTTAGAATGGGATGAGGAGCAGTAATAGTAGTCAACCTAGCTGTCAGCCTGAAGCTTCATGGAATCCACCACCACCACAATCAAGTTCTATTTGTGGTGACACCAGTGCAATGGCAAGACACACCTACACTCAAAGTTAGACAACAAGAGTAAGTTATATATGTTCTGCTGCCTTAATATTTTTGTCCTGCTTAATATTATTATTTTTTGTCATGCTTAATATTATTATTGAAAATATTGTGTTGCATTTATTCACAGTCAAGTTTTACTTTTCATATATATCCAACTACACAATCCAGTCAATCAAGATCTATTTGTGCTGACACAGCTACTGTGCCAAGAGCACCTCAACGAAAGGTGTCAAGTATGGCTGGTAGAGGTCAAGGTGCTGCTGGTAGAGGTAAAGGTACTGCTGGTAGAGGTAAAAATTGTTCTAGTAGGGATGGTGGTTCTGGTAGTGGTCAATTTGGTGCTGATAGGGGAGGTGAAAGAGGAATTGATAGAGGTCAAAGTGCTGCTGGTAGAGGTCAAGGTGCTGCTGGTATAGGTAAAGGTTGTTCTGGTAGGGATGATGTTCTGGTAGTGGATAATTTGGTGCTGATAGGGAAGGTGAAGGAGGAATTTGTAGAGGTCAAGGAGGGAGTGGTAGAGGATTGCCAAGAAAAATAGACAATGCAAGAGGGACCCCATTTGAAAGTGGAAAAAATGTTTCTTCCAGTCAAGTACCACCTTTGCCGACCAACAAGAGGTCATACAATGCTACCTCATTTGCTGCTGCTATTGGATACAAAAGGCTTGGAACTGGTTTTGGTGTTTACTCTGATCCAGCAACCGGAACCCACGTGTACAATGTATTTATTTCTGTCTTATTATTTACCTATAATAATGTTTGCCCTAATGTTTTCATTCAAGTTTTTAATGTTCACTGTCTTACAATTTTGTCTAATTTTGCAGCCAGGTACATCAAGTGAGAGGGTTCTTTATGGAGGTATAAATTTAAGGAGTGCTTCACCAACTAATATAGATATTAGTTTTAAACCTAGTAGCCTAAAGTGGAATGGAAAAGATGCAGTCACCAACACACAATTGCAACAAATGAAAGCAAATAAGAGAAAAAAAGTTGAAGCAACCAAGTCTTCTTCATCAATTGGATCTTCAAAGAAGTAGTTCATTTAGAAATGATTTGCACTGTAATGAGTGATAATGTGTTTGAAGAAATTGTGTTACTAGTTTTTGAATAACTTTTTCTTAGGCAACAATTAATGATTCTGGTGTATGCTGTAGTAGAACTATTCTGCTCAATGTTGAGCCTTTTTTGAATACCTTTACATCATGTATGCAGTTTTTAGCTCAATCTTGAGCTGTGTTAATATGATATCCAGCTGCTTGCACTTGTAATATAGTTCATTTTTATCATAACCTTCAGTAGTTACAAATAGGCTGTATGGTAATACCTACAGTAGCTACACAAGTAGACACAAAGTAGCTAATTGACAATGAGATTGTCATACAAAAATATGTCAATTCATTCAAACAACTACTACAAACAAACCAAACAACTACTAAAAACTAGGCCAACTACAAACTGAACAAACAACTACTACAAACTACTACTACTACAAACTAATGAAACAACTACTACAAACTAACCATTACAATATCCAATTGCCTATTCAATAGGCGAACTTAGCTACTACACCTTACACCATATTGAAGAACCACTTTACAGTTAGAATAATGAGAAGAAGTAGAACAAGTCTATTCAATTTGAGCTTAGCACATTCCCTTTCAAGTTTAACTTTTTTGAGTTTTTGGCTCAATGCAATCAACTTTCCTTCACTATCTTTCAATTTCTCACACACAGTGTCCCTCTCTTGTTTAATCATGGAGTAATATTTTACACTGGTGAAATAATTTCTTATGACAGTGTCAAGCACGATTCAAGTATAATTTGTATATCACTTAAAATAATATCGTAATAATATTTATTTAATATTTAGCATCATTAAATTGCTAATAAGTAATTATATACTGTTATAATTATTATATTGATTATGATATTATTATTGTAGTAGTAATATTATTATACACTATTATATTATTATACTGTTGTGGGCGATGCAATTTTATTAAATTTAAATCCGTACAAAATTTGGATTATATTAAATTCAAAATATATTATTCCCAAATAAATATTGCAGATTAATATAATTGAATTAATTATTTAAGTCCAAACATATATGGATTTAATTAAAGTCTAATTTTTATTGGGCTAGCCCATTGATTTGGACTACAAAATGAGGAGCTCACTTTGCTAAGCCCAAGATATTGTCATATTCTAGAGGCCCAAATAAGTGCGACGTGTCAAATGACGTGGCATGCCAAGTCCAGAGAAGGAGCCAATAGGACCGTGCCACATGTCAAAATGATGCAGCAGACCCAACAAAATTAAAGCCCATAAAAGGTGCCATGTCACTTGAATTTAATTGGTCAAAGAAAGTTCATCTTCATCATGTTCTTCCCTTTCCACAACTATAAATAGGGGTCTCATAATTCAGAAAAAGGATCCCCAAAACTCTAACAAGAAGCAAGAGAAAACTCGTGGATCAAACACCGCAATTTCTCTAAAAAGCTCAAGCATTCAAATCAAGTTCATCAAGATTCCAGATCAAGACCGCAATATTCAAAAACAAGATCAAAAGCCCTTGAATTCAAGAACAAGTCAAGATCAAATCCCTCAAGTCCATCAAATCAAGTTCAAATTCAAGATCAAGCTTTAAGCCCTTGAATTTATATTTGAAAAGACGAATCAGAGGATTCATAGAGATTGTAACACTCACTCATTGAAATCAATACATTGATCGTTGCAATATTTTCTTGTCTCAATTTATTTATTTTTTTGACTCGATATTTTATTGTCCAACAAATTCTGGCATGCCCAGTGGGGCAATCTTTACCTGTCATCTCAACTTTTCATACTTCAAAGTTTAAGAACAACGAAATGACTTCCAAGAAGGTCAACTCTTAATCAACTGCTTCCAAGGCTGCTGATTCAAAATTCTCTGCTATAGTAGAAAGCATCCTTGGTGTTTCTTTCGAAAAAGAGGTGCAAGTTTCTTCTGAGGGAATGATCCCGATTGAGCAATTGAAGGAATTCGTTGAAGGGAGCCTCAAAGACAAGTATGATGTTGTCACCAAGTCTTCCCTTGCGTATGATAAGCCCTACACTACGAGGATAGATAGCCTCAAAATGCCTGCCTGCTATCAACCCCCTAAATTTCAATAATTTAAGGGCAAAGGAAACCCAAAACAACATGCGACACACTTTGTTGAGACATGTAATAATGCTGGAACTTACGGTGATTATCTTGTCAAATAGTTTGTTCGTTCCCTAAAGGAAAATGCCTTTGATTGGTAGACAGAACTTGAGCCTAATTCCATCGATAGTTGGGAGCAATTGGAGCACGAGTTCCTAAATCGCTTTTCTAGCACAAGGCGTACAGTGAGCATGTCGAGCTCACAAATACTCGACAAATAAAGGATGAACCAGTCATTGACTTCATTAACAGATGGATAAATGCTAGCTAAACTACAAATATAGACTCAACGAATCTTCTACAATAGAGATGTGCGTCCAAAGAATGCACTGGGAGCTTCTCTACATCTTGCAAGACATTAAGCCTAAATCCTTTGAAGAGTTAGCTACCCGTGCTCACGATATGGAGTTGAGAATATCTTCTGCTGGAAATAGAGCAACGCCTATCCATGACCCTTGAAGGGGAAAATATAAGCAGGAACCCAAAATATTGGGCAAGTTTGTCCCCAAAAATGAAAACAAGGAATCTATAAATATTGACGTGTCTTCTATGAAGATCACCACGAAGGTGAGCAAGAAACAAAATATGAAGACGACTTCTAGATCAAGTCCGAATCAGAAAGAAGATGCAAGGGAAGGAATATCCCTTCCTTGATGCTGATGTTGCTGAGATTTTTGATGAACTCCTTGAGCATAAGCTTATTGAACTCCCAAGATAAAGCTGCCCAAAGAAGCTGGAAGGACCAATAACCCTAATTATTGCAAATATCATAGGCTTGTAAGTCACCCTCTGAAAAAATGCTTTGTCTTTAAAGAAAAAGTTATGCAACTAGCAAACGAGAAAAAGATCTTCTTCGACGATGAGACGGATAATTCTCATCAGATCTCTATCACTTTTGACTTGCTAGATCCAATCCAAATATGTGTCAAAGAGCATAATGAGAAAATATTAGAGCCTTACAGGTCTTCAGTTGATAAAGGCGATAATGAATGTTGGACTCTAGTGACCAGGCGTAGACGCAAGAAGAAGAGTCTACGAAATGAGACGTCTAAGAGGACAACCAGAAGAAGAATGGTGAATAAACCAAGGAAACAAAATTTGGTTGAACTTCCAAAAAAGACGAGGGTGACGGAGCTTCACTACCAAAAACCACGGTGTCTAGTAACTTTGGAAGAATTCTTACCAAGTTGGTTTCTTGCAAAGACTACTCAAGTCAACCTTGGGGCGTCTTATTTTAATACTACCAAGGAGGGGGAAAAGGGTGAAAACCCACCCATGGAGGTTCCTCTATATTTTGAAAAGCCCACGAAGCCACTTAGCCAAGAAGCACATGTATGTGATACAAAAATCACATTTACAAATAGCGACCTTCTTCTTGGAGCAACCCTACACAATCATCCCTTGTACATGGTAGGTCAAGTTATAGGAAAATAGATAAATAGAATCTTGATTGATGAGGGATCCGGAGTTAACATCCTGCCTATCCGTATAATGAAGGAACTTGGCATCACTACCGACGGATTGACCGAAAGTCGTATAATGATCCAAGGCTTCAACCAAGGGGACCAGAGGGCCATAAGAGCTGTAAAGTTGGGGATTCGTTTGGATGATTTTCAATTAAATGCATTGATGCATGTGATCGATGCCAAAGCTTCATACAATATATTACTTGGTAGGCCTTGGGTACATGAGAAAAAAATTATCTCATCCTCTTACTATCAATGCTTGAAATACCTTAAAAGTAGATTGGAAAGAAAGATAGTTGCCGATGATAAGCCATTCACTGAAGCTGAGTCATACTTTTTTGATGCAAAATTCTACTTAAAGAATTATGTTATGAATGAGAAAAGGGTTGAAGATGTCACCAAGACCAAGTGTGATGATCTTGTATCTAAGAAAGTCACAGTAACTGTCGAAAAGGTCACCACCAAGAAACCTCTCTTCACTTTGAATAAAGAAAGTATCACACCTACGAAAAAGAAGGCTACTCTCATTCTTTGATACGTACCAAAGGTAAAGAAAGAGGAAGGTCACCCATTTGATGCCTAAGATAATGTGCTAAAGGGTCTAAATTTACCTATCAGGATGATTGACACAATAAATCCACCCTCAAGACTAATTAGAGAGTTTGTGGCTCAAAATCTGCCATAAGATATAACACTCCCTACGAAACGTACAAAGGATAGCTTCGATCCAAATGCATACAAGCTTTTTGTAAAGGTTGGATACAATCTAAATGATCCATCAAGTTTGGGCAAACTTTCTTTGGAAGGTATAACCAGGCAGACACGTGAAGGCCTAGGATATACGCAGCCACCTTCAATTCGCATCTCCATAAGAAGGGCGGTTAGCAACTACATCACTGTACAAGAAGAGTCTACTGTATCCAATAAAAGGGCTTCTGTCTTTGACTGACTTGGAGAATCAAATGCAAGAACTTTTGTGTTTGAAAGATTGGGACCTCTAAATAAGAAAAAAAGAAATAAGCGGTGTCTTTATAGTAAAGAAAGTGAGATGCACGACGATGAATGCCAATCTTTCTCCTTGGATCTTCTGAAAGTATCCCTTAACATAAGTAATCAATGATAGGTTATCGCTAATATTCTTTTGTAGATTCAAACACAGCAACGAGGTATTCAACCTTTTTTTCTACATTTTCATCTGATGGGGGTACTACCCATTCTTGGCGGATAGTAACTCACATCTGATTTGAAAGAGTTAGGGTTGAGGCCAAAATAGCTAGGGCATCATCTTGCTTATTTTCTCTCCTTGGAATATTGGAGGGTTACCTCTCTAAGCCACCCCATCAATTTCTGTGCATAATCATGATATGGTCGTAGCTCAAGCTTCCTGACTTCGTAGCTTCCCAAAAGCTGCTTGATTACCAATTGGGAGTCACCAAAGACTTGTAATCATAGCTGTTTCATGTCAAATGCCATCTTAAGTCCAAGTATTAACGCTTGATATTCAGCAACATTATTAGAACAATGGTTTGTTAGGGTAAAAGAGTATGGGAAGACCTCTTCTTGTGGAGTGACGAACACCACATCGGCACCAGCTCCATCTCGATATGCGACACCATCAAAGTACATCTTCTACGAGGGTCTGGCTTCAATAACCATTGCATCTTCATCAGGAAGTTCATCACTCAGTTTCCAATCATCGGGTATCGGCTGGTCTGCCAAGAAGTCAGCCAATATTTTCCCTTTACAGCTTTTTGGGGAACATACACAATCTCAAACTATTAAAATTAAAGGTACCATCTTGCAAGTCGGTCATTAAGGATTGGATTCGATATTACAAACTTGATGGGATTTGATCTAGACATAAGACGAACAACATGAGCTTGAAAGTAGTGTTTCATTTTTTTAATTGAGAAAGCCAATGCCAAACACAACTTTTCGATTGGAGAATACTTTAGCTCATTCAGCGTCACCATTCTGCTCAGCTAGTAAAGAGAATTTTCTTTACCTTCATTATTTTCTTGAGCCAGTAATGCTCCAACTGACCTTTCTTGTGCCACGATATAGAGTATTAGCGGTTTTCCAGGTATGGGTGCCGGAAGAACTGGTGGCTTCATTTAGTATGATTTGATACCCTCAAATACATTACTACAATCTTGGTCCCATTCGAAGTGAGTATCCTTCTTCATGAGACGACTAAATGGTTGATATTTTCCAGCCAGGTTTGAGATGAACCTCCTTAAATATGTCAGCCTTCCTTCAAGGCTTTTTAACTCATGAATGTTTTGAGGCTCGAGCATCTTTAAAATTGCATCGACCTTGGCTTGATCAATTTCAATTCCTCGGTGTCACACAATGAAGCCAATAAATTTTTTGGAAGTAACTCCAAAGGCACACTTTAATGGATTCATCCTAAGTTGATATCTTTGAAGTAACTCGAGCACCATTCTTAGGTTTTTCAAGTAGTCGTCTCTCTTTTTTGACTTCACCACTAGATCATCCATGTAGCATTCAACATTTTTATGGAGGAGACCATCAAAGATATTTTGTATAGCCCTTTGATAAGTGGTGCCAGTGTTCTTCAAACCAAAAGGCATCACCTTTTAGCAATAAATACCTTTGGGCATATGAAATGCAGTGAGTTCTTCATCCTCTTGTGTTATGCGAATTTGATTATAGTCAAATGAACTATCCATTATGGACATTGACTCATAACCAGTGGTGGCATCAATCATCAACTCTGGCATGGGGATTGGAAAGTTATCCTTAGGGCAGGTGTTGTTGAGATCCTGAAAATCGACACAAACTTGAATTTGGCCATTCTTCTTTCGTACTGGAATAATACTTGAAATCCACGTAGGATGTTTAACTTCGTGAATAAAGACAACTTCAACGAGTTTGTTAACTTTATTTTTAATTAATGGAACCAACTCTGGCCTAGAACGCCTTTAGGCTTGCTCAATAAGATGAGCACCATTCTTGACCACCAGCTGATGGACTGCTACTTTTGGATCTAAGCCAGACATTTCCTTATAGCTCCAAGAGAAGAAATCCATATATTCTTTGAGTATGTCCATATAAGTGATTTTCTCTTCCACTTTTAGAAACATACTAGGTAAGTTGGTCTTGGGTCTTCATCGATTTCGAGATTGACTTCCTTCAAAAGATCTATTATGACCTTTAATCCTTCTTCAAGTTGCGATGGAGCATCTCCAGTATCTTCTTCCTCTTGAGGATCATCATCGTTGATGGATATATGATAACACCAGAAAATATCTTCTATCTCTTCATTAACCTTTATTTGAGATAAGACATCTTTCTCATTTGGGTCATAACATGATATAAGGAGCTAACACTCTCTTCATATTCCTTACATTGCTTGGTATAAATCACAGTATGAACCTTTGCTTTTAGCACCTCATTGCATGAAACTACTAGTTTCGTCTATCGCTTCATTATAGAAGGGATCAAACTTTGGAAATCCTTCTGGATTTTAAGTGAAGAGCGCATCATCATGGTTTGAAAACTTCTCTGACTGTACATAAGATCATTTAAAGAAGTACTCTTATAGTTTTTGGGAGAGGAAGAAGCAATTCAAGCTTTGCAAGACGCACACTCAGGAGTTTGTGGATCGCATCAGTTTGTACTGAAGTTCCATTTTCACATTAAAAGGATGGGATACTATTGGCCAATGATGGTAAAAGATTTCTTGAACTATGATAGAAGATGCAAAGCTTGTCAATTCCATGCGAATTTCATTCATCAACCTCCTGAAGTACTACACCCAACTGTAGCATCTTGGCCATTCAATGCTTGGGGAATAGATGTTGTTGACCCACTACCAAAATCTTCTGGTGGACACTTTTACATCTTGGTTGCAACAAATTACTTCTCAAAATTGGCCAAAGATGTTGCTCTTAAAGAAGTAAGGAAGGAGAATGTTGCGAATTTTATCTGAGTAAATATCATCTACCGCTTTGGAATCCCTTAACATATAATAACCGACAATGGAAATCCATTTGATAACAAACTGATGAATAAGATTTGTGATCCCTTTGTCTTCAAGCAGTGTAAGTCTTCTATGTACCATGCTACCGACAATGGTTTAGCTAAAGTGTTTAATAAGAATTTATGCAATCTATTGAAGAAAGTCGTCTCCAAGTCCAAGTGAGATTGGCATGAACGAATGAAAGAAGATTTATGGAAATATAAAATGACTTATCGTACACCAATGCAAGCAACCCCATACTCACTTGCTTTTGGAGTTGAAGCAGTCCTGCCACTTGAGTGTCAAATACCTTCTTTGAGACTGACTATTCAAGAAGGGCTCACTGATGAAGAAAATGCTAAGTTACGTCTTACGGAGTTAGAAGCTCTTGATGAGAAGAGGATAGAGGCTCAACAAAATCTTGAATGTTATCAAGCCCGGCTATCTCGTTTTTTCAATGAAAGGGTTCGCTTGAGGTGTTTCCAAGTTGGAGATCAGGTCCTTGCAGTAAGAAGACCCATTATTATTTCTCGTAAGTCTGGGGGAAAATTTACCCCAAAGTGGGATAGACCATATGTCGTATAAGAGACATATTCAAATGGTGCTTACAAGCTTATCGATGCAGACAGTGTGAAAATTGGTCCTATCAACGCCAAGTTCTTGAAGAAGTACTATCCTTGAAGGAAGATGACACTCCTTAAGGAACAAATATAAACTGCATGTCCACTCCTAGCCCGCAAGAGTATAAACTATGAACGACTCAAAAAAAATATCCGCTAGGTTGAAAACCTCGAAAGAGGCGACCTAGGCAAAAGTTAGGACACAAAAAAAACACTCACCCAGAACTACGTTATGACTTGATACTCTTTATTGAGGTACGCAGGCACTTGTAATCTCATTTCAAGTTCAATTGCATGAGTGTCAAAAAAATATATTCCTACAGTAGCACTATACGAATGACAAGTATGAAACTGTTCTAATTAAATTTTGGACTTACTCCCAATATTTATGACTTAATGGGGGCAACCTGTTGAAAAGAAAAAGAGTTCCTTCAATGGGATTTGGAATGCTAAAGTTCTCCAAGCTTACAACTAAAAGGATCCTAAAATTTTCATGCCTTAAGGTGGACAAGATTTGTCCATTTGCACCTTAAGCTGGCCTCTTATGGGTTTATCCTTAAAAGGATCTCAAAATTTCCATGCCTTAAGGTGGACAAAATTTGTCCCTTTGCACCTTAAACTGGCCTCTTACGAGTTTATCCTTAAAAGGATCTCAAAATTTTCATGCCTTAAGGTGGACAAAATTTGTCTCTTTGCACCTTAAGCTGGCCTATTACGGGTTCATACTTAAAAGGATCTCAAAATTTTCATGCCTTAAGGTGGACAAAATTTGTCCCTTTGCACCTTAAGTTGGCCTTTTACGAGTTTATCCTTAAAAGGATCTCAAAATTTTCATGCCTTAAGGTAGGCAAGATTTGCCCCTTTGCATCTTAAGTTGAACGTTGGAAAGGGCCCTTACTCAAAAAAAACCATCCACCATCTTCAAATAAGATTTGTTGGGTATTGAGGTAACGAAGGAAAAATTCAATCCTCGCACCTTAAGACGACGTCCACCATCTTCAAGAAAAATTAGTTGGGTCTTGAGGTAACGAAGACCCTTACACCTTAAGCCAACGTCCACCGTCTTCAAGCAAAAGTGGTTGGGTTTTGATGTAACGAAAGCCCTCATACCTTAAACCGACGTCCACCGTCTTTAAGTAAAATATTTTGGGTCTTGATTTAATGAATTCCTTCACACCTTAAGCCGACGTCCACCGTCTTCAAGCAAAATTGGTCGTGTCTTGAGGTAACGAAGCCCTCGCACCTTAAGCCAACTATCACTGTCTTCAAGCAAAATCTTTCGATCTTAAGGTGACGAACACAAAGTTAAACTCTCGTACCTTAAGTCGATTGTTGTATATTTGTTTCAACTCTGCAAAAAAAGAAGGAAACAAGAAAGAAAGTAAAAACACAAATAGAAAGGATGTTACCTGCAGAGCGTTGCGATCTTGAAAGTTGTATATCACCAACTTGAATTGAGACAAGATGCCTTGATGAGAATAAAACTCTCAAAATCTAGTCTGAAGCAATCAAAACGCTCGTGAGAGGTGATGGTCCCACATAAAGATATAAATTATTTGGTAAGACGATGCAACTCTGAAATCCTCCACCGGACAACATACAAGATCGACTTCAAAAAATTATCTAGAACAATCTAAAAAGTGTTAAAATTTAAATTTTGGATATATTATATATGAATGTTTTTGAGATCTATTAAATCAAGCGGATCATAATTTCAATACTCCCACATTGAGATATAATTTTTTGGTGACATCGCATAAATTTGAAATTGCTGATGCATTAAATACAATGCTGATTTCGGGATGACACCTAAAATAATATCAAAAATATTAAATTATGAATTCCGGATATGGTATAGCTATTTATGTCTAATTTTAAAAGAATCAAGCGGCTTGCAATTTCGTCATTTCTTCTTCAAGTTATGTAAGTTTTAGTAAAGACGCGCTGATCTGAAATTTTTCAGCATGATAAAATTCAGGGCTAAATTCAAAAAATTATCAAGAATTATATTGATGGAATTTGAATATAAAGTTGCTATGTTATAGATCTTGAAGTCTAGTTTCTGGAATATCAAACGGTTCATGATTTTGATATTTGTACAATGAGATATGAATTTTCTACCACGAACATGCTGTGCTGAAAAAAAGTGACGAAAATAAGAGAAAAGTAGGAGGGAAAGAAATTACCTCAATATTATTGATGGCTTGAAAACCCCGAAATTGATATTGAAAAAGTAGAAAAACTACCTCCTTTTATAGAGTTGTAGGATGGATATTTTCTTCTCCAATATAAATTCAAATCGGAATAGCTTCCATCTTCAAATTCAAATTGGAGGTTATTTCCTTCTCACATAAAAATTCAAATTGGAGGTTGATTTCCTTCTCCCATACAAATTTAAATTGGAGGTTGTTTTCTTCTCCCATAAAATTTTAGTCAGGACTCAGAGGTTTCACCAGATGTTGTTACAAGTATGTTGCAGATCTTCTCCTGCGATGTGTATGTGTTACTTTATATGGGGTCTACTTTATCTTATGTGACCCTTTATGTGGAAGACAATTTTGATTCTAAGCCCAAAAATATTTTTGAACCTTTCTCTGTCTTTATCTATGTTGGTGACTCAATTGTGGCTAGGAGCAGGGGCGGACCCACTATGGTTCAAGTGGGTTCATATGAACCTACTTCATTGAAAATTACACCGTATATATGTGTATATATAATCAATCTTTATAAGTATAACAATAAATATTTAATTTTGAACCCACTATGAACAAGTGAAATGGCTAGTCCAGTGGAAGTGGGTTCAAATCTTGATACCTGCATTGCAAGTTCGAACCCCTATAACAACAATATTTTTTTTGAAACTATTAAGCATCATTAAAGGCTGTAAAGCAACAGCCTTATTAAAAAGTAAAAACTTTTAATCACACTTTGTTTTGTTTCATTTGTTGCATATTTGTTTTTTATATATTGATCCCATTTGGTGAAAAGTCTGAATCCACCACTGGCTTGGAGAGTTTATAAAAATTGTGTGGTGTTTGTTTTCCATTGTGATACTATGGCTGATCTTTTAGAACTTTATATGATTGGTTTTAATGCCATTCTGGGAATAGATTGGCTCCATTCATGTTATGCTATGTTAGATTGTAGAAACAGAAAGGTCACCTTCTCGTTTCCTAACGAGTCACTAATTAAGTGGCAGGGGTTTTCTCTTGCACCTAAAGGAAAGTTCATATTTTATCTTGGAGCCCATAATATCCAAAGGTTGTTTGTACCATTTTGTTCGGGTAAAAAATTCTAGCGTAAAGAGGCCTTCCCGCCAGTCAGTCCCTGTAGTTAATGAATTCCCGAAAAGACCTAATGATCTCCCTGGGATACCCCCGTATAGAAAGATAGATTTTGTCATTGACTTAATGCCAGAAACCCATCTTATTTATATTCCTCCATATAGGATGGCTTCTACAAAGTTGAAGGAGTTAAAAGATAATTAAAAGACCTTCTTGATAAAATATTTATTTGTCCTAGTGTCTCTCTGGGGTGATCTGATGGTCTTCGTACATAAGAAAGACTGCTCCCTCCGTATGTGCATAGATTATCATTATCCGAACAAAGTCATTGTTAAAAATAAGTACCCTCTACCCAGAATCGATGATCTCTTTTACCAACTGCAGGGTGCTACATATTTCTCCAAAATAGACCTTCGTTCAGGGTATTATCAGTTGAAGCTTAGGGAGACTGACATTCCCAAAACAACTTTCAAAACCCGATATGGTCACTATGAATTCCTGGTCATGTTCTCGGGCTGACTAATGCCCCCACAATATTTATGGATCTCATAAATAGGGTGTTTTGTTAGTTTCTAAACCTGTTCATTGTACTCTTTATTGATGATATCTCGATTTACTCTAAGAGTGAGGAGAAATATACCAATCACATTTGAATCATTCTCCAAACTCTTAAATACCATGAGTTGTATGCCAATTTTTCCAACTGTGAGTTCTGGTTTAGTGCTATAGCTTTTTTGGGGCATATTATTTCTAGCGAAGGAATTAAGGTTGACCCCTAAAAGATTGAGACAGTGAGAAAATGGTCTAAACCCATGACTCTAACCAACATTTGGAGCTTCTTGGGTTCCGTGGGGTACTACCAGAGATTCGTAGAGAGTTTTTCATCCGTAGATGCTCTACTTACCTTATTGACTCATAAAAAGGTAAAAATTGTGTGGTGTGAGAATAGTTTTGAGAGGTTGAAAGAAAAGCTGACTACTGCACTTATTTTGACTTTTCTCGAGGGCATAGAGGGTTTTGTGATGTACTCTGATACATCCCAAGTGGGACTTAGGTGTGTACTTATGCATCATGGTAAGGTAGTGGCTTATGCATCTACACAGTTGGAGGTGCATGAGAAAAACTATCCCACTCATGATTTAGAGTTATCCCACTCATGATTTAGAGTTAGCGACTGTGGTGTTTGCACTCAAAATTTGGTGTCATTATCTTTACGGGGTGAATATTGACATCTTTACTGATCATAAAAGTTTTCAGTATGTGTTCACTCAAAAAGAGCTGAATCTCAGGCAGAGATGGTGGTTAGAATTATTGAAGGACTACAACATGAGTTTGGACTATCATCTGGGTAAAGACAATGTGGTTGCTGACACCCTTAATAGGTTGTCCATGGGCAGTCTTTCTCATGTGAAGGAAGGAAAAAAGGATTTGGTGAAGGATATTCACCGACTTTCTAATTTGGGAGTTCGACTCCTAGATTCTAAAGATAAAGGGGTGTTCATACAAGAAGTATATAAATCATCCCTATCTGCAGAAGTTAAAGAAAATCAGACTAGGGACCCTATTTTAATGCATATCAAAGAGGATGTTGACCAACAAAATGTGATGGACTTTGAAATTAGAGGAGTTGGTATTTTGAGATACCAAGGGCGGTTATGTGTCCTAAATGTGGATGGACTGCGATAAAGGATCCTTGGTGAAGCTCACACTTCCAAGTATGTTGTTCAACCTGGATCCACTAAAATGTATCATGATCTCAAGGAGATCTCTTGGTGGAATAACATGAAAAGAGATGTAGCTAACTTTGTGGCTAAATGTTTGAACTGTCAACAAGTTAAGGTTGAGTATTTGAGGCTAGGTGGTACTTCTGAGGATATGGCCTTGCCTTTGTAGAAATAGGAGATGACTAACATGGTCTTTATTACAAGACTTTCGAGATCCCAAAAGTAATATGACTCTATTTGAATAATTATAGAAAGGATGACCAAGTCAGCTCACTTTCTGCTTGTGAGGACTAATTATTCGGGAGATAATTATCCCAAGTTGTACATTTAGGAAATAGTTTATTTGCATGTGTCTCCAGTACCCATCATATTCGATAGAGGTACGGAATTCTTTTCTAAGTTTTGGGTCTTTTCAAAGAGGTTTAGGTATTCAAGTAAACTTTAGCATCACCTTCTACCCTCAAACAGATGGGCAAGCAGAGCGTACCATTCAAACCTTAGAAGATATGTTGAGGGCTTGTGTGACTGATTTTAAGGGTATTTAGGTGGATCACTTGCCATTTATAGAATTCACCTATAACAATAGCTACCACACCTACATCTAAATAGCTCCTTTTGAGGCCTTTTATGGGAGAAAGTGTAGGTCACTGATTGGTTGGTATAAGGTAGGTGAAACCTAATTTCTTGGACTTGACCTTGTTCATTAGGAGATGAAGAAAGTAAAAGTCATTAGAGAGAGGCTTAAGACAACTCAAAGTTGCCAAAAATCTTATGCCGATGTTAGAAGAAGAGGGTTAGAGTTTGAGGCTGGTGATTGGATATTTTTAAAGGTCTCCCCTGTGCAGGGAGCCATGAGATTTGAGAAGAAAGAAAATATCAGTCCTCGCTACATAGGTCCTTACTAGATTATGAAGAGGCTTGGTAGAGTTGCATATGAATTCGATTTGCCTGCGAGCTTAGTTTCTTTATATCTAGTATTTTATGTATCAATGCTTAAGAAATGTATTGAAGATCTTTTTCTTGTGTTGCCTATTGAGGAGATTGGTGTGAAGGATTCTTTATTTTACAAATAAGAACCCATAGATTGTAACACCCCGAGTTTGTACCCCGAATGCTACACGATGCTTACGACCCCAAAGGAATACAAGCTAACCCATGACTGGTATCTGTTGTGAGCACTGTATAATAACACTGTAATAAGTATGGAAAATAATTTGAAATGCCATAAGGTTCAAATTCTAAAAATACTACTGAAGAATATCAACTATAATAATAATCTGCAAAACTTAATACTGTCTGAAAGTCTAGTATGAAAAGCCTCTAACTGAATGGTCTGAATGTGGAGTTGATAGGCAAAGCCCCCAACTAACTTTGTCTACTAGAATACTGTATCTACTGAAAAACTATAATAATAAAATATCCTCAATAGACTAGGACTCACTACTAAGTATGACACTGCTGAATGAATCTGAATCTGTCTATGTGCGGTCGGGAACCTGAGCGTCCAAACCTATGATATGAGATATCATAGCGCAAAGATAAAGTATGCGTCAGTACGTGGAATGTATTGGTATGCTAGATGAGGTAAGGCTAAATGCAACGATTCATATGCATGAACAGTAGCTGATTGAAGGATATAGAGTAACTAAATAAGAGTACATAGATATCTAAAACCACTGTGAATACTGAGTATGCAATACTGTGCATATACGTGTATACTGTCATTGAGATATCTGAAGCTAAGTACTGAATTCTGATGCTGAGTAATTAATAATCTGAGATTACTGATAACTGAGTTACTGATACTGGTTGACTATTTCTGATAGTCCTGATTTTATAGAACTGAACTAAGTTATATACTGAAGACTAAAACTGAAACTATGGAAGGTAATCATCTAACCGATATGCCTCAAATAAGATAACTGAGTTGGGATCCAACTTATGACCCTAGTTGGAAGGGTGTCAGTACCGTGCCACGGGTAAAGACAAGCTGAAGAGTTACCCTCATCTGACAAGTACTCTAATGAGAACGGTGGTACCCTTAACTGGTAGGTTAAAACACCTCATCAACCCTCAATTAGCAGGTTGATATCTCAACCTACGCTGGATATGTAGTTCTGGAATGCAAAGACTCGTTCTAAAGATCACACCCTCTACAGGCAGGTGAGCCCCCATCCTTGGGTTTACTCGGTGTTGAGTTCTACTCCCAACTGAATAGACACTAAACTGATTATACTGAACTGGATTAGACTGATACTGAGTTTAGCTGAGTTCAATAATTGACTGAGTTTATTGAGTTTTTCTAAGTTCTGTAACTGACTGAGTACTACTGAATGTGACACTACCGAGACTGTTCTGTAACTACTGTAGCTCTAAGTTAACATCTAGATTTTTGGGTATTAGATACCTCCAGGACTCAATAGCATGAAAAGTAAAGCATAGCATGACCTTGAAAGTCATAACAATGTACACTTATCCATAATTCATTCATAGAGACATTTTATAAAACACTTGTAGGGCATAAGCTTGTTCATATACTAAAATATCATGGTTTCACCATTTAATTCACATGAACATTCTATCAAACACTTGGGGAGCACAACTTAATGCACATAATCATGGATATCATATAAACATTGCAACTACAATGCCCAAACTAACAAATTCAAGGATTAAAACATGGAAATTACACAATTCAATATACATGCTATTTCAATTTCATGGAAAACCACAATTAATCATGGATTTAAACTTAATTAATGTCATGAACATGAATACAATCCAATTTCAAGCATGTAAATCATGAATCAACAATCTTGTGGTTTTAAAAATGGATTCTTGGGCTCATGGGTGTAAGGAACCCATAGATGAACACCTAACATACCTTGGAATATTAGTTCTCGAAGGTTCTTGGAGAAATTCTTGAGTTTGTTCTTGATTTCTTGAAGCTAGGGTTTCGCTCCTTTTTGAGAGAGTATTTTAATCTTGAGAGAAAGTGAGTAAATAATAAGATAATGGGTTATTTAGGGGTTTAATTTCGTGTTTAAACTGGTTAGGGCCGTGGAAAAAGACCCAACTACCCCTTGGAAGATTTAAAAATTTGTCAGTGAAAAACTCGATCTGGGCCCCTGGCGCGATGCGGCGCTATCGCACTGTATCACTAGAATTTGACAATTGTGAACTGGAGGCTTGGCACAATGCGGGGAAATCGTGTTGCCATACTGGATACAAATTTGGGACTCATCGCGATGCGATGGGATCGTGGTTGAACACTGAAAAAGATATTATGAACTGGGCCTATGGCGCGACGAGCCATTATCGTGGAGCAACACTAGAATTTGATGATTTCCATTTGGCTAGTCTCCGCGACATGTTAGGTGCCAATTTAGTACACTGTTTCATGAAATATGCTATAACTTCTCACCCAAGAATTGGATTTGGGTGGACTTTATATCGTTGGAAAGCTGACTGAATTTCCTGCATAATGGCAGGCTCTAAACTGAAAAATACTGAGTATTTAGAAAAGTTTATATAGAATAACTCATGTACGGAGAGTTAAAATGAGCTAACAAAATATGGGGTATTACATAGCTATACTGGATTGGTAAGTTCGAAAGTTGAGGAGTAGAGAGATAGCTTCAATTAAAGTGTTGTGGTAGAATTAGAAAGTTGAGAAAGCTACTCGGGAGTCGGAGAATAACATGCGTGTAAGATATTCAGCTTTCTTTGGACCAGCGGATGATGATATGGAAGATATTGATCTTATATTACTCTTTTCATCCCATATAATGCTTGAAATCGTTCTTTGTGTGTTTTGAATCATTATTTGATGACGTGTGATCCCAAGGAAGGATAATGTAACATCCTCAACTTTTGCGTTCTTTATTTTTTGGTCTTTCCGTGCTTGAAATATAAAAAATTGACTTAAAACATGTTTGGGGATGTTAAAAGTGTAACCCGAAAGAATTTTAGATTTTTTGGATGAGGTTTAGGACACGGAGGCAGTAAGCCTCCGCAATAGCCCCGAGTCGTAGAGGCTGGTGTTTGCGATAGCCCTGCATCGTAGAGGTTGTGTTTTTATGCGTATTTAATTAAAGTTTAAGGGGAGACTTTTTCTCCCCCTTTAAACCCATTCCCCACGACTTAAAACATCCCCCAATCGTTAAAATCCCTAAGCAATCTTTCCACAACAAAAAGGAGAAAACTACCTAGGGCTGAGAATTTTAGTATCCAAGGATCAAATTTCTCTACGTTTTCATTGTTATTGAGGTATGTCGGACTATCCTAAATCTAATGGGTGTAAATTTATCATTTAAGTAAGTTTTGAAGATATATAATTATGTATATGAAATGGGTTTTGATATTGTTGAATGAGCATGCATTGTAAACCCCGTTTTATGATGAAATCTTGTATACTATGAGATTTTTTCCTAAACTCAAATTTGTTTTCATATGTACTTATGCTATGAGTTTTGAGAATTGAAATGAGAGCATGACTTACAAAATTTCCTCTCTATTTATGAAATTTGTTGTCTTAACATGTTGTGGTTGTCCAATTGTATGATTTAAAAGCTTGGGTCATAAGTTTTACAATCCGTGGTGAATTGGTATGATTTTGTATTTCAAGAGAGAGTACTTTCTTTAGATCCCAAATGTTCATTTGTGTTAAATGTAAGACTTCATGTGATTTAAGTAAGAATTGACCACCATATGTTTTAGGAATGCAAAGAGAGTGTTTTGCATAAGTTTCATATACTATTTGAAATAAGAACTCTCATATGATGTTTAAATCTTTTGGGTGGTCATTAACATGCTTTGAATAAGAAGAGCTATGGATAAGATGTGGTATGATATGAATGACTTGCAAGTTTGGGTATAACAATATCTTGTTATGATATGCCCTTAACCGAATAAGAAAAAAACTATTTATAAGCATCAAGTATGATTTTAAGAGGGTAAAATTGGGCTTAAGAGAGCTAGATAGTTATATGAAGAAGGCACAAGTTCAAAAAACTCATTGCCCAAAATCGTGTTTTGCCGACATGAGATTATGATGTCCCAGATAGGGATTATACGCTTGCTATGTTCTTTTGTCGTATTAGATATCACAGACTCCATCCCTTGTGGCAAACTTGGGTTGGGGGCTTGACCGACGAGTTAATGGCGGACTCATATAGCCCATGGATACTAAGTTGTAGGGTGTATCATCTAGCTCAGCACTAAAAATAAAGATGGTTGAGTTTATGTTTTGCAAGAATGTTTTGAAGCTTTGAAGTATGGCCATGTGTTTTACCTATATTATGCTAAATGATTTCAAACTGCTCTCAAATATTTTACTTGAATTATAAGCTATTTTGGATTGTTCTGCATACCAATACTTTCTAAGTATTGGACCCCTTCCCTATAGGTTCTGAGGCATAATCCTGTGGCCCGATTTAGCAGTAGATTTCCCTCAGATAGTTAGAGTTGATGAGCCTCACTTACTTCAGTAACCATCTTATCCATTTGTTAGTTTTCAGTTGTTTTATTTTTCGGTCGGGGGCCTTGTCCCGGTTTAGACAACTATTGTCTTTAGTTCAGTATAGGCTTCATAGATTGTTTTAGATTGAATTTGGGTTTTCTTATGGCTTGATGCTATGAAGTTTTAAGTTTGTTTTTTGGGCTACCACGTTTTAAGTTATCTTCTGCACTTTCATTTCATATGAATTATGCTTATAATACATGCTCATGGGTCTCTCGGGCAGGGGCGGGCCCCCATAGATTCAAGTTGTTTCATATGAACCCACTTTGTTGAAAAATTACACCATATATATACGTATATATAAGTAGTTTTCACAATTTTAAAAGGCATATATTATATATTGAACCCATTGTACACAAGAGGAGTGCTTAACCCAATGATAGTGGGTTCAATTCTTAACACATATGTCGTGTGTTTGAGCCCTTGTAGGGCGTTTTTTTAAAATTATTTTATGCACCAGCCAGTTTAAGCAGTTTTGAACCCACTCGGTGAAAAGTTGGGTCCGCCACTTCTCTCAGACCTTTATAGTTTGGGGTGCCCGTCGCGGCCAGGGCCTCGGTTCAGGTCGTGACACCCTCTCCTCTTGCTAGTAGTTATATTCTATCTAAAAAACCTCAACATTATATTTTGTTATCTAAAAGAAAGAAACAAAATATCAAGATGAGGTTTTTTTAGATGGAAATGTCATAGTTCAAAAGCAACAACAATATCCTGACAAAGCGTGAGTAATTTGAGGTCCCTTCATTCCTTCTTTTTCTTCCCTAATAAGAACAATTACGACACAAAGTGATTCTAAAATAAAATAAAATAAATTGCATTGTAATGAGTACACTGTACTAAATTGTTATTTAAGAAGCAATGAAAAATTAACATTAGATTGAACAAATATAGTAAAATGCAAGGACAAAAGAAAAAGGGCCGTCAATAATTTTGACCTACTAAGCACATTGTTATGTTAATTTAGCTATAGGTTTAATAAAGGTCACCTTCATACAGAAAAAGGGCAGCCCAATGCACTAAAACTTCCGCTATGGGCGGAGTCTAGGAAAGGGCCAGATCACAAGGATGTATTGTATGCAGCCTTAGCAACTTCTTCAATTACGCCAAGGCTCCCCTTCACGTTTCCTTCATGCACAAAGAGCAAGAAATGTAGCCCATATATTCTGTGAGAAGAAAATGAAAAACTCCATATACTAGACTTCCATTCTATTACCAGTCTTGAGATTATTCATTCACTTGTAACAATAAAAGAAACGTTTTTATTATGGTATTAACTTTGCCAAGGACAAGGATATAGGGAGATTTTTTTTCTTTTCTTAAAAAGTAGTAGTACAAGCATTATTGTTGCAACTGTAGAGTCAACAAGATATAATATCTTCTTAATGTGATTTTTCACAAGGTTGCACACACAAAATCTTGGTCATAACAGAGAACACAGTTAAATAGATGGTGCACAAACTTGTCTATTACAGCTACTGAAGAGAACAAGGTAGACGGGAACTTGTCTATGAGAAAAAAGCATGCCCATTGGAAAACAAATTTCCTCACCTCATGACCAGAGGCGAAGACAGGATTTCAAGTAAGGAGGTTCAATATTCAAAGAAAACTAAGTCGAAGGGTTCAACACCTACTATAACCACATAAAAAATAATTTTAATTATGTATAAATAGTATATTTTTCCGTCGAAGGGGGTTTGGACGAACCCCCAAAAGAGGTCTGGCTCCACCTGTGCCCATGACTAGACTTATTCTTGCTAGGTCCTCCCTAAACGCCATCCCGACTTATGCGATGCAGTAATTTAAACTTCCTAGTAGCATCTGTTGGGCTATAGATAAAATTCAAAAAGATTTCCTTTGGGTCCATAGAAGATAACAGAAAATTACATCTTATATCCTGGGATAAAATTACGACTTTCAGGTCGTTTGGTTGGGAATGTAGTTATATTAGGATTAGTTATGTTGGAATAGGTTATGATGAGATAAGTTATATCGAGATTAGTTATATGAGATTATTTTTTATTGAGTGTTTGGTTTGTTGTACTCAAAGTAATATGTATGGTATAATTTCTAAGAATAAATTAATTGATTACCAAAATACCCTCCATCTTATATAACTTTTATATATATATATATATATATATATATATATTTCTTTTCAAGCCTTAAATATTTATTCTTAAAAATAAAACTTTTATCTTATTTAGCTTAATTTTTGTGTGTGTGCATTTCCATAATTATATCATGTGTATTTTAAAAATAAAACTTTCATCTTATTTAACTTTAATTTTTTTACATGTGTCTTCCCATGATTATGCCGCGTGTGTTTAAATTTAGTTTGAAATAAAAACTTTCAACTTAAGTTTGTTAAAGTAAAAGAAGATTTGTTGTTTATGTCACTTTATTTAAACGCATATCACTCATGTAATATAGAATATTAAAATTCATTTAATTGATATATACAATATTAATTTTTAAGTGATTAAAAAATTAATTAATTTAAAATATGTAATTCAACAATGGAGTCGACATTTTTATTATTTTTAAGAGAAATTAAAATATATAAATAAACATAATAATTATTCAAATAAATTTTACGTATCATATATTCATGAGAAAATGGTCAAAAGCATCCCCAACCTTTACCCCAAATTTTAACTACACACTTATACTTTGTGGGGGTCCTATGATCCCCTGAAATATTTTAAAGCGGAATTTTAACCCCCCTAAATTATTTTAAAGTGGAATTATTATCTCCGAAAACTGACAACCAGTCATTTGGGATGTGGTGTGATGCACGCGCTGCCACGTCATGCCACATCATTGCCACATTATTTTTTTTACTCTAAAAAATTAATTATTTAACTTTATTATTTCTTTCTTCTTCCCCATTTCTCATTTTGTTCAATTTTTTTCTTCAACCAATTTCAACTTCTTGGGTCAAAGATAGAATTCTTGGGGAAAAAAATGGTGGATTAATGAATTCTTGAGAAAGTTTCAAGATCAGAAAATTTGGATTAATGACAAGCGGGTCATTCGTTCGAAAGTCCCTCTATCGAACGCTGTTTAATTCTCCGATTAATAAATTCTTTAATGACGTATATTGGGCAAAAAAAGAAAAAATCGGAGAAATGGGTTGGGAATTATAGATGACATTGTGGGTTATGTTGGAATTATATATAGCATTATAGAAATTCAAAGCTTTGAGCTTGCCATTAATGGCAGATCTTGAGCAAAAATAGAGAAAATCGGAGAAATGAGTTGGAAATTATATATGACATTATGGGTTATGTTGGAAATTATATATGACATTGTGGAAATTCAAAGCTTTGAGCTCGCCATTAATGGAGAATCTTGAACAAAAAGAGAGAAAATCAGAGTTCTTGAATTTTTTCAAGTTTTTTGAATTGGAGTTCTTCATCTTCCTCATTCAAGAATTCATTAATCGAAGAAATCTTCTTGTTTCCTTAGTTCAAGTGTTTCTTGTTTTCGGTAATAACATTTTTTAAATTATCAAAGAACACTATTAATGAGTCCTCACCATTAATGAGTTCAAGAAAGATGAGAAAATAAAATTGAAAATGAGGAAGATGAGGAACTCCATTAATGAGTTCTTGAATTTTTGTTCTAAAAAAGAGAAGAAGAAGACATGAGAAAATAAATAAGAAAAGTAATAATTAAAATTATTTGTATAAAAAATATTAAAAATAATTTTTTAATAAAAAAAATTCGTTCTTACTCTCTTTAAAAAGAGTGAAACACACTCTTTTGCCATGTCAGCGTTTAGGGGTTAATAATTCCACTTTAAAATAGTTCAGAAGGGTCATAGACCCCCGCAAAGTATAAGTGTGTAGTTGAGATTTGGGGTAAAAGTTGGGGGGCTTTTGACCATTTTCTCTATATTCATAAATAAAATATTTCTTAAATGTGTATGAATCTCTAATATTTCATGTTAAATTACTTATTTTGTTCTAAATTTCATAAAATATTGATAATCTCATTTTTTGTTAAAAAAATTCACCATAAAAAAATGTGAAAAAGAATTACTCTCATTTTTCATTATTTAGTATCACTAATATTTGGAGAGTCGAATTATATTTTTTTTAAAAATTAAATTTTCAAATATTTTTTAACTAAATATAAAAATATTTTTTTATTTAATAATTAAGCATGTATTAAGTTAGAAAGGGAATATGTCAACATACTTTAATAACTTGTCCATGATTTTATAAAAATACCTTATATTTTATATAAGAAAAATAAAGTAATATATATATATATATATATAAAGTGATAATCTAAGAATTTGGAGGACAATTGTGTCCTTTTCTAATTTTATCTCAAGAATAAATAATGATGAGATTGTTATCCCATCAAATGAGTGGATAACTTATTCCAGTATTATTTATTAGTTCCGAAATAAGTTATCTCGAATATTGCCAACCAAACATGCATTAAAATTTTTATCCCGAAATTATTGATTTTTGTACCTTAAACCACACGACCCCTTAATGATGCGCACACTAAGAATATTTCTTTGCTCACTAGCCTCTCTTGGCAGCTCTTTAATAATTCTACCTCCCTTAGGGCTAGTATATTAATCAATAAGTACTTTATATGGGAAAATATCCTTCTTGGAGGAAATATTTGTTCCCCCAATATATCTTGGAAACCGGGTTCTGGGAAAGCTATTCACTTATGGTACAGTAGATGGATTCAAAACACCCCCACCCTTGGACAAATCATCTATGTACCTCTCACACCCAAGAAGAAATGGGTTTAAACTTGCAGATCTTTGAGATGTTGATCATTGAAACTGGTCAAAAATCTCCTTTCATATCCCAGACCACATTATGACTAGCCCTGCCTCCGTCAAGCTTGATTGTCCTTTAATTTCTGTTGTATTCTATATTGGGCAGCTTCACCAAATGGCTTCTTCTCCACCAAGTAGGTTATCCCCATTATGAAGACTTCGGCTCCTACAACCTATAATTATGGCTGGATTTGGAAATTGAATACCATTGGTAAGTATAATCTTTTCCTTTGGCTTTGCTCCCACAACTGGTTTCCTACTATGAAATATCTTTATTCTTTGAGTATCGCGGATACCTCCATCTGACCCCCTTGTCACTGTGATGAGGAATCTATTTTTCATATCTTTATAGACTGCTAGAAAATTTTGGTTGGATCTTGATCTAAATTCCCTTTAACTCTATTTTTCCAATGACCATTGGCAGCTGTGTTACGTAAGCTGAAATTTCCCCCTCCCCCTAGCGTACACCCACTTCTACCATGAGCTATAACTGGATCGATTCCCCCCTCTGCGCTTTGGCATCTTTGGATTACTAGAAATAATTATGTTCATAAGAATACTACTACTATTCCTTCAGTTTCTTTGGTTGGGAAATGGGTAATGGAATTCGTCTTCCTAGCGGACTGTGAAAGCACCGATGATACCCCAATTCCTATTCATATTAGGTGGTTAAATCCTCCTGGTTTTCTAAAACTAAATACGAATGCTTCTTTTACGAAGCACGTTATGGTATTGCCCGGGGGGAGTGTGTGTGTCATCCGCAACTCTGATGGTAAATGGGTAGTGGATTTTTCAGGCTCCTTTGCAGCCCTTAATGCAACCTATTCAGAGTTTTTAGCGCTTCTCCAAGGATCACAACTAGCACATGATCGACATCTCTTCCCCATTAAAATTGGAGTTGATTCGACAAAAATATATATGATTCTTGAAAAAGTACCTCCATTATATAATTTCATTGTTTGGTATTGCAGGTGGCTGCTGAAGAAATTGGGGAGTCCAGTACTACGCCATAGTTTTCGAGAAGCAAATGGTGTCGCTGACTTTTTGCCTCGGATGGTTGCCAAGTTACAAGGGGATCATGTGAATATTTTGTTATCTCTTCCGAAGCATGCTTTACCCGTCATGGAAGCTGATCTTCAAGACTTTCTTTTACTAAACTAGTAACTAGTAAAATATGTCATAACTTAGCTACTTTTGACAACCTATCTCTGCGTTTGCTAGTGTTCAAGACACTATGACATTCTCTCTATTTAATGTTTGATAATTATATATTATATATCCTGTTATAAAAAAAAAACCCTACCATAAAGTAGTACTACACTTGACCTATCTGAAACAACAAAAATCAATAAAACAACAAAACCAAGACCCTAAACACCCAAAAGCATGCATTCCAAAAATGAATATAGGAGATTGTTCAATATACCTAAAACTTTGACCAAAAATGGACCGGGAACCAGCCTGCATGACGAAAAAATAACAAAAAGGGAACCTGCGACCGTCGCGTTATCAGCATGAGCTCTAACCAACTAAGCTACTGGGCCTTGATTTTGATTTGCAACTAACCATTAAATAAACTTACTCTCTTAATCCAAACAGTACAAATTTTCTTTACAGAGTTCAAAACCTCTTTAAGAAATATTATCGTAAAAAATTAATTCTAAACCACAAAGTAAAGGACTGATGTAAACGAAACTGAAATGTATTGACAAATAAAATATAAAACATATACACTTCGGCAAAAAAATTTGTAAGACTTAATTGAATCCACCCTCACGAACTCTTAACCCCACAATGCTGTATGACCAATATAAAAATCTTCCTAGAAAAGAATACAATGATCCTCGTCTTGGGGTTGGGGAATGTACTGTAGTAATAAGGGAATAGTATTGAATGCCAGTAAAGTTGCAGCATAGGCATCAAGTTATCTATGGTAACGAGCAATATCATCATTCGAACTAATAGACGGAACAGAGCATTCTTCTCCAGGGGAGTTCATCAGCGGTAATTGAGTTGCATTACTAACTTGGCTGATGTGGTACTCCTTCCCTCAGATGGAATTTCTTGCAATTTTGCAGTTTTTGTATTTCCTTGAAACTGGTATTGAGTAGACGATTTCAGAGTTTCTTGATTTTCTTGAAGCTGAAATTGAGTAGACGATTTTGCAATTTCTTGATTTTGTATTGGGACAAAGATATTGGGTAACAAAATTATCCTTGGCATGAGATAAATTAGAACTCCTCATAATGCGACATACAACGAAGTAGTTTTTTCGAATTTGATGACTTCTTGTTAACGCCGTTAGTGTTCCATTAGTAAGGCGATATTCTTTCATATTCAAGACATGAGTTCCTTCATCAAAACGGAAGGTTTTCTTGAATCCAATGACTGAGTGTTTCATGTCGTAAATTGACTTACTATTGTTGAGTTCTTTCCAAGAGCCACCGCCGCCAACAACAATTTCATTGTTGATATTCTTACCATTGCCTTTTTTTTTTCTTCTTCAATGGAGTAAAGACATTGTTAACAGTATTGGTGGTGGTGTCGAATAATTGAAAAGGCTTATTGTTTCAATACAAGTCCACAATTTGAATTTGGTGGGATTTAAAAGGAACACCACAAACAAACTTGAGAAGATAGGTCATCAGTTGTTCATCATCAAAATTGTTTCCCATATTTTATCATTAAATAAATAGAGTGAGAGTGAGAAGAAGACTGCTATATATAAAGAGAGTACGGGTAAAAAAGAAACTTCAAGTTTCCAGAGAAAATTGAAGGAAAGGTGTTATGTAAATCTTGAATAAAGGAATGATGATATTGAACAACTTAAAGGGTTAAACATAATTAAAAAACTTGATTAAGTTAATTATGGATTTGATTAATATTTTTAAAACTCACTAATCTTTTCAAAAATATAAATCAACCCACTTTCAAAAATACAAATCAACTCACACCCCTCTCCTCTCCAAATCATCAACCGTCTCTCTCCCCTCTCTCTCTTTCCCCCAACCAACAGTTCTACAAAATTTCTCTCTTCAATCCCCGGCGACTTCAACCTCTGGTAAAAAATAGTTGGGCGAGTTCCTTTTTGGCTTTCAACTGTCAATCGACTTGACAACAGTGTTCTCCGGCGACAACAACTTTAAGTTCTTCGTCGTCCCATTTCTTCTTTCACAGGTAAAAAATTATGTCTTTTTAGTTATGAATAAAAAGAGGAACTTGAGCCAACTTCTCTTTTAGTATTGATTAACAATTTCAATATTTCTTTCTTAAATTTGAAATGTGGACCGAAGAAAACCCTAATTTTTGGCATTTCTTCTCTACTCTTTCCAGTGTAAAATATAATTTTTTATTGTTATTGTAGTTCTTGTTGTTGAATTGTTGATTCGATTTGTTGGTGTCTATTGAGTGTTTTGAATTTTAATTTTTGTTGTCTGTGTTAGTACAAATACAAAACAACGATGTTCGTGATTTTTGGTCACCGTTGATGTTCTTAGTATGTGTGTTGTGTTGGTGTTGCTAGGTTGATTTGTTATTTTTCTTGGTAAAAATGGTGTATTTAATATTAAACGGTGATAGTGCTGTTGTTTTATTAAACAAAATTCTGGTACTTTTTTTTCTGCAGCAAATGAATTATCTGATGCAACAGATGAATCATCTGATGCAACAGAAGAATCATCTGATGCAACAGATGAAACATCTGATGCAACAGATAAAAATATGATGCAACAAATGAAAATATGATGTAACAGATTAAAATCTGATGCAACAATAAAAATCTGATGCAACAGATGAACATTGTAACGGATCATTCATCTGTAGTGATAGACAACTCTTTCGTTTGGAAGAAATCTAAACAATATTGATAGTTAATAACAATTTCAACAAATAACTCATTTGGCAACAAATGAGTGATCTGTTTCAACAGATGAGTGATTTATTTTTATTATTTTCAATGAATTTCTCATCCATTGCAACAGGTTGAATATATGTTGCAATAGATAACCTACCTGGTGCAATAGATGAAAATCTATTTCAACAGTTGAGTGAGCTTTTTTTATTGTTTCCAACAGGTTATTCATTCGTTGCAACAGGTTAGTTATATCTTATAACAAGTAACATACCTGGTGCAACAAATCGGTCATCTATTTCAATAGATGAGTGATCTATTTTTATTATTGTAATAAATTACTCATCCATTGCAATAGGTTAGTTATCTATTGCAACAGGTAACCTACCTGGTGCAACAGTTGTGTGATTTGTTGGAACTGTTATTTTACTGTTGCATATTCGTTATCTTTTTTTAATGATACATTAATCAATTATAATTTATTTTATATTCCTATTATTTTTATATTATATGGCTCCCAAAAAAAAGAAATCAAATCAAGTCCAAGTAGAGGAACAAGTGAAGCAGCTAGGCTATATCCACCACTCTATGAGCTTGCTTTATAAGCATTACCTCAATCAAAAGCAGAAGATAATGAACATGCGGAGGAGGAATGTTTCAAAAGATATGATCCAAATGATAATAGTCCTTCCACTAAAGAGTTGGTCGAAACCTTCAGCATTGATAGTTATCCTGTGAGAATGCAGTGCGATGGTACCACAGATTTAACGGGTGATTTTGTGGTTAAGTCATTCATGGGAAAATCCTTTGATGCCTTCAAAAGAACAAAATTTTGAAATTTATTTCAGGAATAACTGTTTTGGGCAATATCTTGATTTGCTAGAGGAAAACAATGCTCATTTCCAAATGAAAATGATATATGATCTTCTTAAGCATAGGTTTATGTATGAAAACAAAGATAAGATGGATGAGATATGGATAAATTACTGTGGCATGCCTATTTGTTTTGGTTGGAGGGATTTTGCCGTAGTTACTGAATTAAAATGTTATCCTCCTTCTCTTTCTCAAGTTATACCTATTCTAACCCTAAAAAAACACCCCGCATACCTAAAAAAGAAAAAGAAAAATTGAGAGATCATGATGACCTGGTGTCCCTTATTGGTCCAAGCTTCAAAAACATAAATTTGATAGAAGAATTGAAAGGTAAAAGACTTTCAAAGAAGTACAAGCAATCATTGCGCTTGGTTTGGTTTGAACATAATATTCTTCAGGAGAGAGACGTTAACAACAACATATCATTTAGTTTGATAAAGTTCTCCGAGGATCTTGAGGCATTTAACAATTATCCTTGGGGTTATGAAAGCTTCCAAATGACTGTCAAATATTTGTTGACTCTATTAACTCCAAAGACAGTCAACTTATATGGCTTTCCACGACTTTCATGGTAAATATTTCTTTTATTATGACATGATTTATTTTTTTATTCAATAATGCTTTTGATTTATTGGCGTCATTTTATAGGCTTGGGCATTTGAAGCCATTCCTTATTTGAGACAAGAAGTGAACTACCAGGAAGAAGTTTTCTGTCCAAGAATCCTGAGATGGTTATTGATCAAAACTGATAAAAATACAAAATTTCTTGATCTCTTCACCCCCGAAGGAAGTAGGAAGTCTAATTCTAGTTAAGTTTTTGTTATAATTAATGATTTTTTTAAAATAATTTCATCATCATTCTAATATATGAACTGATTTATTTTAGATTGTCTATCCGTGGATTGTTCCGACCAATCAAGAGTTGAAGATGCAATATTTTCTTACTTTATGATTCGTGCAAATTTTATCGGACCCTAAGGTCATTGATAGAATAAACAAGGAATCTTTTAGAGTAATAGGCATCACAAGAAAAATAATTTTGGAGGGTGGGCTTGTTATTTTTTATGATGGTAGTGGTAGTGGTGCAGTTGTTGGGGCTAATGATGCTCCTCTTACAGTTTTTGAAATAACAAATCATTATGATTTTGATCATACTGGTTATGCAGATTTTGCCACTTCTAGCGAAAGTTCGACATGCAAATGTCAAGACTGCAAGGCGAAACATGATAGAGTGATTAATGCTATTAATGCATTAACTGCTTCTGTAAAATAAATGACATTTAAGAGGGGTATTATTCCATCAAAGAGGATTTCATATACATACACTCCACTAAAGATCAAGGTGGCTAAGAGGAGAAGGAATTTTTTTCAAGGCATCATCAAGCATTGAAAAAAGAAAAATTACAACTCCTCTGTCTTTGTCTTGCACCTTTGATCAATGTACAAGGGCCACAGAAGAGTATCATGAGGTGAAGAAGGTGAATGTATATCATTGTAAGATCCCGCAAAGTTCTCTCGTTGTCTGAGCCTTATAGCGTGTCAAGTGAAGTGTAATTCCAACCTTAAAAGACCGAGAAGTGACTTCCAAAGTGGGAAATATTTTAACCGTGTAGAATTTTCCTAATATCAACTTTTTTTCATGTAGAAATTGAATAATCTTTCCGTCGATACCAAATTTGCCCAAATTCGATACTCAGGCGAAGAGTTAGAGCTATTTTAGTGAGACAGTGTGCCACCTGGCACTTTAGCACGTCGCGGAGCCAGCCAAAATGGCAATTGTCAAATTCCAGTGAGCCTCCGTGATTTCACCACGTCATGGTGTATTTTCAGTTCACAACCAAGGTGGCAACACAATTTCCACCGCATTGTGCCAAGGGTCAGTTTCCCAATTGTTCAATTTCCAGTAAGCTGGCGCGATTATGGCGTGTCGCACCAGTACATAAAATTGGGATTTTTTCCAATTCTGCATTTTAATTTCAAGGGAAAAAAGGGTCTTTTCCCAACCCCTATATATATACTCTTTAACATGAGATTTAGCATATTTACCCCTAAATTTTGTTGGTTTCTCTCAATTTTCTTCAAGAACAAGACCTAGGGTTTCTAGTCCAAGACCCAAGTCATCAAGATTCCTCCGTAAATCTTCTGAGAATCATATAACAAGGTATGTTAGATGTTGATTCTTGGGTGCCTTCCACTCAAGAAGTTCAAGAATTCTTTTTTAAATTCAAAGATCTATATTTATGAGTTTTCATGATTCATGTGAATTGAAATTGAGGTTCATGTTATTATTGAGTTTTAATTCATGATTTAGACTACCAATTTCAAGAGTTGATTCTAGTATGTGATGAAGTGTATGATGTTCATGATAAACCCTTTCCAAGTTGCATGATATTGATGTATTCATGATGATTAAGTATAGAATCTGTGGTATAACCAAAGCATGCTCTCCATATGTTTGAGAAAATGCTTATGTGAAGAAATTAGAACCATTATAGCATGTTGACTAGAAATCCCAAATTGTGTGTAAGTTCATGCATGCCAAGTGTTTGTTGAAAAGCCTTAGTGAATGAATTGTGACATGTTAGCATGAAATTTCCTAATTATGTGCTCTTTAATGCGTGTAAAATGTCTGTTGTAAGATCTTGTTGAATGGAGTATGAGCCAGCAGCATGTCTCCCTATACTATTACGTGTTTATGATTTCCAAGTGCTCGAAGAGATGCTTTAATGATTATAATGGTGAATGAAAGTTCATGGTCATGATTACTTAAGATGGTTATATTTTACTTGTATGTTATCGAGCCCTGGGGGTAATTATACCCGACAATTTAGCTCCAAGTCTAGAGCCCGTGTCAGTTTTTACGATAATCTTAATCAAGTCACGATTCTTAGAACTCAGTTAGTTACAAAATTTAGTACTCCCAGACAGTTACAGAACTTAAGAAATCTCAGTAATCCAAGTATCATTAGCATTCCAGCTTCAGTTCAGTACTCAGTTTAGATCTTAGTAGTATTCAATATTCAGTTCAGACCTTAGTAGTATTCCGTCAGTCAACGAAACTAAGTGAATTCAGTCAGATCAATCAAGAAATATGAACAATAACAGATTTAGCTTAGTTTAGTACAGTCTAAGAATTAGTTCAGTGTCTATTCAGTTGGGAGTAGGATTCAATATCGAGCGAGGGCAGGGATGGCAGCTTCCTCATTATTTAGGCAGAGTCATTAGTAGCAATCCCAGTACCTCCAGAACTGCGTAGCCAGCGCAGGATGAGGAGTCACCCATTATATTAGGCTTGACTACCTCCCAGGAGTCACCCATTATATTTGGCTTGGCTCCAACCAGGTGTCACCCATTATATTAGGCATGGCATCCTGGGTTCAAAGAGAAGTGTCTTAACCCGTGGCATGGTACTGACACCCTTCCAACTGGGGTACATGTTGGACCCCAACTAGATAAAAGGGGCATGTCAGTTAGATGACTACCTCCCACAGTCTCAGTTTCAGATTTAGTCTCAGTAATAGAAGTCAGTTGAAGAGTCACCCGTTATACTAGGCTTGACTACCTCTCAGAGATCACCCGTTATATAGGCTTGATTTCAGATTCAGATAATCATATTCAATATCAGTAGAATCAGAGATAACCCATTATATAGGCTTGATCTCAGATTCAGACAATCAAATTCAATATTAGTAGACTCAGAGGTCACCCGTTATATATATGCTTGATCTTAGATTCAGACAATCATATTGTAACGACCCAAAATCACCTCTCGAGACGTCACATGGTGCTTAGGGATACAAGTAGCCCCAAGGTATTGAGCCTATCACTTCTCATAATAGCTCATTCAAGAAGAAATGTACAAAACACTGGCAGTGTCATATCAAATGAAAGAGAATACGAAGGTAATACTCGATCCAAACGACCACAATACTGGAAATCTTAACACAAGCACAGTCTGATAACTAGTCTGACAAAGCCTTTACTACTCCATGAACTTGAGAGCCATTGGGACAGGTCCCCAATTGACTCAAACTAAACTGAAAGTAATCACATAAACACTCGAATACTGAAATGTCTGAAGATAGGTCCTCCAACCATGAGGACTCACCACTGTATAAATATAGACGAAGGTACTTGGGAATCACTGAAGAGGCTGGAACTAAGCACCTGAACCTACATTATAAGACAATGTAGCACATAGATATATATGTGGATCAACACTTGGGAATGTACTGAGTATATGGGGGTGTATGTATTTATATAAAACAATATCAATACTCTTTAATCAAATCATACATGCAAATAAGAATAACTCACATAGCTTGAATAAGTCTAAAATGTAAAGCTCATAAATCATGTAGAATGAAGTATATAACACAAATATCGTGAGTCATTATACTTTGTCTTTAAAATCTGCACTCTCCTCTTATTCTCATTACTCATAGGATGAAGGAAGCTATAAACAATACTTTCAACTCATGCATATGTCTCATGGAGAGTAAAGCTTCTTTATTACTAAAGAACTTATAACTCTTTTGAATTCAAACACTTGGAACTCGAAATCATATGACTTTGGTTAAAAACTGATGATCAACTCTTATTAGTAGTTTAACTACTTCCTTCTTTGGAAAATACTCAAAAGCAATTCGTTTACTTTAGAAAATATCTCATCTCAAAGCTTTAGGGAAAATATTCTATCTCAATGGAAAATACTTTAGTTTAGAGAGGTTCTCATAACTGACATAAACCATGCGAGCTACATGGAGTCCAACATCTTATCCTCCTAAGGAAGAAACCTCACGGTTGGGAGAGGCGCCATGCTCTTGCCAACGAGTATAAACTCAACTTAGTGATCACTTATCTTGGCCTCGAGCCCAATCTTCTCGGCCTCAGGCCCAAAATCTCAAACCTATGGTGGCACATAGTTTTGGGATAAGAAACCATGGTAACTTACCCAGCTCGATGCTAAATACTACTCCCTTTAGTTTATCTCGCTCTTCTCATGGAAATCCACTTTCAAAATAATCTCATGGTTCGTAAGAACCCAACGATCAAATATGTAATCTCATATGGTAGAGTAGATTTAAAAACTGTATGACCATTAGGTCAAAACATTTCTCAATAATCTCAAAATTCTCAAATCATGGGTGCTTATAGCATAATAGTTCATAAAATTACAAGTCTCAAGTAGGGCTTAATGATCCATAATTCAATCCCAAGTTAAAACTCATCATAATGCATAATAGACAACATATAGATTCATAATTCATGTAGAAATCTGGAAGTTACAGCAATTTGTCTCAAAATATCAACATACTCATATACTTCAATTTCTAGGACATTGAAACTCTTGAATTCTCAAGGAGTAACAACATAGGGTATAAGCCCAGCTTCAATTTCTTAAGAAAACATGCAAAATCATGCTATTTGACTTTCAATTCATGGGAAGCATCAAGATATTGCAATCAATAATAATGGATGAAAAATCGTAATTCAATATCATGTAAAATCTCATAGATTGCAGAAAATTATAGTTTAAATAAGCCTTTAGGCATAAGGGTGAAAGGATTGTTCTTGTTCAAAACCCCACATACCTTAGATTATGAAATTGGATGAACAAGCTTGGTTCAAACTCTTCTTCTTACTCTTGAGAGAGGGTTCTTGCAACCCTTGAACTTGGGGAACTTAAATCTCAACTCAATTTGTAGAATCTATGGTGAGTTCTTGGATTTCTTAGAGAAGGGTTTTAGATTTGATCTTGAGGGAGAAACCCTAGATCTCTTGTGTTTTGGATGATGAATGAAGTCAGTTGCTTCGTTTGGAATATATTTGGTTGATAAAAGAGTGGAAAGACCAAAAAGTCCCTTTAAAAAAATGACTTAAAATACTAAACAGGGACTGCGACGGTCGAAGCGACGGTCCATCGCTAGCCTGACGATCTGTTGGATCGTCCATCACACGTCGGTCAAAAAAAGAACACACTGCCTCTATGTGACGGTCTCAGCGATGGTCCGTCACTAGCTCGATAGTTTATTGGATCGTCCATCGCACGTTGGCCAGGATGAAGCCACACTGCCTCAGCGGCGACGATCTCAACGATGGTCCATCGCAAACTCGATGGTTCGTCAGATCATCCATCGTACATTGGCCAGGATGAAGCCACACTACCTCAACGACGACGGTCTCAGTGACGGTTTATCTCAGTCTTAACGTTCCATCGTTCTGGCTATCACATTTGGGCCAGAAAAGGGAGTTATTGACTTGGTTGCGATGGTCCGGGCGGCGTTTCATCAAACTGTCCGTCGCACCTGGGCGGTTCCGACAACTCTCAATAAAATGGCCATAACTTCTTACCCCGATGCCGGATTTGGATGAAATTGGTATTGTTGGAAAGCTAATTCTATTCCCTTGGGAAGGAATTTGGGAAGTCTCTTCTCAATCTTTTAGGGTCGAAATTACACTTCACGTGATACGCTCAAGGATCAAACTACAAGGGAACTTTGCAGGGTATTACAATATCTCCCCCTTGGAAACATTCATCCTCGAATGTCGCTAGTTAGACTAGGAACACAGTAAAATAGAGTACACATAGCCGAATCAAGTTGCTAAACGGGCTCAAAATCTAACTAAACTCTTGAATACCTCTGAAATTGCAAGAACTTATGAAAGAATAGATATATAGCTGAACTTTAGATTAGAAGAGCTGAATTAAGGAAGAATAATACCTTTAAATTGATCTGAACTCACTGAAAAGAGGTGCGGTACTTGGATCGCATGTCTGCTTCTGCCTCCCAAGTAGCGCCCTCAATTGACTGGTTCCACCACAACACTTTGAACAAGGGAACCTCTTTGTTCCTTAGCCTATGGATCTAAAAATCTAGGATCTCAATGGGAATCTCATAGAATAAAAGACTATTCTGAATATCAGCACTCTCTGAAGGATCTACCACAACGAAATCACCAATATGCTTCCTAAGCATAGAGACATGAAAAATAGGATGAACGACTGAAAACTCCGTAGAAAACTCAACCTCATAGGCTACATGACCAACACGGCTCAAAACTCTATACGAGCTAACATAAGGGGGACTAAGCTTTCCCTTTTTACCAAACCTCTTCACCATTTTCATGGGTGAAATCTTCAAGTACACCAAACCACTCACTTCAAACTCAAGTTCTCTTTTCCTCACATTGGCATATGACTTTTGATGACTCTGAGCTGTCTTTAACCTCTCTCTAATCAACTTAACTTTCTCTATAGATTCAAACACTATATCAGGCTCAATCACGATATCTTTACCCACTTCAAACCAACCTATGGGTGATCTACATCTTATACTATATAGGGCCTCAAATAGTGCCATCCCTATGCTAGGATGGTAACTATTGTTATAGGCAAACTCTATCAATGGCAAATGCTTATCCCAACTATCTTTGAAATTAAGATAACAAGCCCTCAACATATCTTCTAGGGACTGAATGGTCCTCTCAGCCTGACCATCTATCTATGGATGAAAAACAGAACTCAAAAGAATTTGGGTACCAAAACCCTATTGAAACGCCCTCCAAAACTGAGAAGTAAATTGAGTACCCCTATCTGAAATGATAGACAAGGGAACTCCCATTATACTAGGCTTGAATACCTGTCAGAGATCACCTATTATATAGGCTTGGTGTCAGATTCAGATAATCATATTCAATATCAGTAGACTCAGAGATCACCCATTATATAGGCTTGATCTCAGATTTAAACAATCATATTTAATATCAGTAGACTCAGAGATCACCCGTTATATATAGGCTTGATCTTAGATTCCGACAATCATATTCATTATTAGTAGACTCAGAGATCACCCATTATATAGGCTTGATCTTAGATTCAGTATATCCAGTATCAGACATCATTACCAGTTAACTCAAAGGTTATCCGTTAGATAGGCTTGATCTCAGATATAATAAATCAGTATCAACAATATTAGACATCAATCTCAATAGACTCAATTATTCAGTCACTCAGTATTAGTAAACTCAGACATCAGTACTAGTAGACTCAGTCATCAGAAAGTCAGTATTTAAAAACCCATATTCAGAGTTCGTATTCAGTGCTACTGCTATTCTAGTTTTGGTTTGTACATTCATGCATATGTCCTCCTTCAGTACTCTCATGTTATTCAGATAAGTAACTATTCATGCATAAGCCCTTGCATTTAGCCTTACCTTATCTAGCATACCGGTATATTCAAAGTACTGACGGATACTTTTCTTTTGCGCTATGGTGTATTATACCATAGGTTCAGAATCTATTTTCTCTTGCGCTAAGCTTCCCCTTCTTTCCAAATCTCTTCACCCCTCTCATGGGTGAAATTTTAAGATACACTAGGTCACCAACTTCAAACTCAAGGTCTCTCCTTCTAACATCCGCATATGGCTTCTGACGACTCTGCACAATTTTCAACCTTTCCCTAATCAACTTAAATTTCTCCATAGCCTCAAATACCGAATCAGGACCACTCACAGCTGCTTCACCCACCTCGAACCAACCTATGGGTGATCTATACTTCCTCCCATTTAAGGCTTCAAACGGAGCCATGCCAATACTAGAGTGGAAACTGTTATTGTATGAAACTCTATCAATGGTAAGTGATCATCCCAACTTCCTTTAAAGTCAAGTGCACAAGCTCTCAACATATCCTCTAAGGTCTTGATGGTCCTCTCAGCCTGACCATCGGTCTGCGAATGAAAAGCAGAACTCAAAAGCACTTGGGTACCGAGAACCTTCTGAAAAGCTTTCCAAAATTGCAAAGTGAACTGAGTACCCCTATCCAAAATGATAGACAAGGGTACTCCATGTAGTTTGACTAGCTCTCGGATATACAATCTAGTGTAATTCTCAGCAATATATGAAGTATGAACAGGCAAGAAATAAGCAAACTTAGTCAACCTATCAATCACAACCCAAATGGAATCATGATGGCGTTGGGAAGGAGGTAAACCAATCACAAAGTCCACATTTATCTCTTCCCACTTCCAGGTGGGAATACTAAACTCTTGCATCATACCACCAGGTCTTTGGTGTTCA
>NC_061114.1:195684408-195778689 GCF_002878395.1 Capsicum annuum
TTAGTATTCCCACCTGGAAGTGGGAATACTAAACTCTTGCATCATACCACCAGGTCTTTGGTGTTCAACCTTAACCTGTTGGCATGTTGCACACTTAGCTACAAATGCTACTATATCTTTCTTCATGCCACTCCACCAATAGATTTCTCGCAAGTCTCGGTACATCTTGGTGGCACCAGGATGAATAGAATATTGCACCCCGTGCGCTTCAGCCATAATCCTCTGTCTCAGATCATCAACATTCGAGACACGCAATCTACCCTGCAATCTCAACACACCATCTCCTCCTTGGGAGAAAACGTCTACTTTTTGGTCCTTGATTGACTCCTTCAGTCTGACCAAACTAGAATCTAAGTATTGCTTTTCCTTCACTTCTGAAACCAAGGAGGATTCGGAACTACTCTGAACCCCTATACTACCTTCAGCAGAGTCAAACAACCTAACCCCCAATCTAGCCCGATTATCAGCTACTAAGTCAGGAGCATACTTGGCCAACTGATTGAACTTTATACAGTACTCCCTAACAGTCATAGAGCCCTGTCGCAGGTTCATAGACTCTTCCACCTTCGCCTCCCTCATCTCCAAAGGGAAAAACTTATCCAGGAATGTATCTTGGAACTCTTGCCAAGTTATAGGGACAGCTCTCTCACCTCTACCTTTTCTCAAGCAACAACCCAGTCATAAGCAAGGTTTTTCAACCTATACATAGCCAACTCCACACTATATTCCTCAGATACATGCATCACCTGAGTAATCTTCTGCACCTCCTCTAAAACCAACCGTGGATCCTCATCTGACTTGGACCCATAGAATTCAAGTGGATTCATCCACATGAAGTCACGGATCCTGGTAGCAGCTGAATCACCTCCCTACTACTGTGGAGCCGGGGCCAGGTTAGCCTGAATATTTGCAGTAACAACTTAGGCCAGCGCCTAAAAGGCTGCCTAAAATTCAGCATGAGACACGTTTTCATTCAATGGGTCAGTAGGTTGAGGTTGCTGACTATCATTATTTTTTCTCACTCAACGTGGAGGCATATTTCTTAAAGAGGAGAGCACGAATCAATAGCAGAGAAAGACACTTTAAGCACGATAGACTTCTGAAAGAAAGAATCACACTTTTTCCTAAAATGTCTTATAGCCTCTTGCTCATAGATGTGACACGCTACACACCGATAATCAAGACTCTACTTAACGCGGCTTGTCAGACTCCCTAGGACACCTTACAACCTTAGGCTCTGATACCAAGTTTGTAACGCCCTGGAAAATGGGTCCCGGAGCGTCACGCGGTGCTTGAGGCTACAAGTAGCCCCAAGCTAACCCATTGAGTCATTTTTATTTAGTTCAACACAAATCAATGGGGTTTTCATAAATAACCCTTAAATATCAACGGAGTAATCATCATCCAAGAATAAAAGAATTTCAGAAAGATAACAAAATATGACTTATTAGTCAACTCCCAACATCTATACTAGTCTGACAAGCCTCTAAGAAATTAATAAAACCAGCGAGCCATTGAGATATGCCCCAACTGACTCATACTCAGTTATCAAATGTAAATGATTTCATAAAACCAACATCAGACATCACATCCTCGGAACATGAGGACTCATTAAGACAGAAAATGTAGAACAGCGTGCCCAAAGAATCACTGTCAAACCTGGAACTGAGCACTTGAACCTACATTCTGAGAAAATGCAGCCCACATTCAAAAATGTAGGTCAGTACCATGGAAAGGAAGTGAGTATATGGGGGTGTATATAGTTTTATAAACATCATCATCATAAATATTTATAAGAAATATGCAGGATGTATGAAAGACTCATATAGCCCAAAGAAAATCATCATAATCATGAGAGGATGAAATAAGTACAATAACACATGTGAGTCATCATATAATTTGTCAATCACTTTCAGTTCATCAAGAATATAAATTCTCATAATGTAAATATCATTTAAATCTTTCGAAAGAATAACTTTCACAATTCCACTTTCAAATCACTTCACCATTCACCATAGACACAAGGAAACACATATACACTGGGAGATCCAATAACTAACATAAACCATGTGAGCTACATGGAGTCTGAAATACAACCCACATTGGGGAGAGCCATCCTATCCTTGCCATCGGAGTAGGAGTATCGATATCAAATCCACACAAACTAGTGATCACTATATAAATCAGCCTCAGGCTCACTCATACGGGGGCATGTAGTTCTAGGAAAGTATGATCGCTTTATACCTCCCACTCGGTGCTAAAGATTTCTCCCAAATTTAGCTCAGATCATTTCAAAGATAATCCGCAACAAAATAATTTTAGTAATATATAAATATACATCAGGAGCCATCATGCTTTCCATCTATCAAAATCAACCACGTTGTGGATTTCATTCACACTCGAGTTTAAAACAACTCCATTAAGACCAAAAGGTCAAATCATTCAAAATATCTCAAATATTCAATATCAACGTGCTTATAACACACACTTTCTAAAAAAATACAGTTTCCAATAGAGATTCACAACCCAAATATCAAAATCATGATAAATATCGTTCAAGATTCATGTTTTATATCTCCACATATGTAAATTCATCTTTTAAAATCATAAACATCAAGACTTCATAATAATCATCATAAGATATGGGTTCATGCTTCAAATTCGTGAAAATCAAATAAAAATCATGCCTTTGTAAAGAAAATTACTTTTGGGCACAAGAACGAAAGAGAGTTCTTATTGTAAAACCCCACATACCTTGAATGATGAATTTTATATCGATACTCATTTTTAAGATGGTAATAGTTTGGAATCTTGAATAAATTTACAGAATTAATGGTGAACTTTGGAGGTTCTTGAAGTTGGATGTAGGAGCTTAGGGTTTTCTTTTTGAGATAATATGATGAAATATAACATATAATGTTTCTAATAGACTTTAATATAGGGTTTGGATAGATTTGTGTGAGGGGAAATGACCAAAACGCCCCTAAAAATCAAATAATTCTTGAATCCGTCCTTTGGTGGACTGTTTTGATAGTTTGAAGTAGATCAACCATAACGTTTTAATTCAATATTCAAATTGGATGAAACCAATTTCATTAGAAAGAGGACTCTCATATATTTCCGTTGATATATAGTATCTTACCCAGATCATTGTGTCCGAGAAGTTATGATTGTTTAAAGTTGACCCAAAATTCACTTTTGATAGGCTGAAGTAGATCGACCATAACTTTTTGCTCCAATAGACAAATTGGATGAAACCAATTTCATTGGAAAGAGGACTCGTAGAGATTTCCATTGATATATAGTAGATCACCCAGATCATTATGTACAAGGAATTACGATCATTTAAAGTTGGAGCAAAAATATGCCAGGCTTCAGTACTTTTTCCTGCATGTTTTACTGTTCATACTATTCACGGTTCGATCGGAATGTTCATAACTTGTCGCTCGGGTGTCCGTTTTGGATGATCCACATATCGTTGGAAAGCTTATTTGATACTCTATGTAATGGTTGGTCATAATCTAAGACATTACGCATGGAAAATTTATGATTTATTTTAGAAGATAGAACCCAACACGTTTACGCACAAAATTTCAACGAAAAATTTCTCGGGGTATTAGAACAACCCCAAACTTGATGGAATGATGAGGTTTAAGTACCATACATATTACTATTAATTAATACTTTATTTAATTGAATCTGTGTATTAATTTTACTGTCATGTAATCTGAAATATTTGATAATATATGCAGCATATCGATGTCATTTCTTACTACCACCAAAAGAATACCTAGTAGCAAACACAAGAACAATACAAATACACGACAGATAATTATTTGTACAAAGTTTACATCAATAATGCCTACGATAGTCGAAAGTTTCTCGAATTGAGGAATGCTTAATCAACATCGTCAAATATTTTAGCATTCCAGGTGGCTTACCTTGGCATTTGGTCAACAAAATGTACATTCCAATCAATTATGGTGATGAATTTCATTGGGTATTGGCTATTATTATTCAAAAAGAGAGGCGCATCCAAGTTTATGACTCGATGTCGCAGAGGAGACTTCCAGGTCATTGTCTGTGTTTGAGATACAAAATATGGCCAAAATATTTTCTACTTACCTTGATATAAGTGGATTTTTGGATCAAAAGGTTCGTACTGATTGATTGACGATTGAAACATACCGGGATAAAATGAATAATCCGTTTGATGTAGAATATGTTGAAGGAATTGCTCAACAACCCATTGGTAGCCTGTAAGTATCATTATTTAGTTTTATTTTATAAATTTTACAACGCTTACATGAACTGTAAGATATGAATTATCTGTCTTTTTAAAATGCAGGAATTATGATCTTTTTGTTGCCGCTTATGCCGAGTATTTGGGCGATTGATTACAAGTACCAAATGATGGACTTGATGCCGGATTATTCTGCAAAAGATATGCTGCTCTTTTATGAAAATACAAAGAAGTGAAAGCTCAGAAATTGTATACAAGCGACATTAAAAATCCACGACGACCAAAGACGAATTTCATAGCACCGAATGAAGAACAACTTGTCCTTTTTATAGCTTAAGTCTGTCGAAGTAATAACCTCTTCTTGGTAATTGTTGGCACCAAAGGTTAAATTATTGATTTATTTGTAGAGTAGATCATTTGTATCCATAATGATTTTTTTATATTTCATTTATTTGTTGAGTTATTTCATGTAATTTCTAAAGGCTTCAATTTATTTTATGTTGTCTATGAATATTATTTAATCCTTAGTTTTAAACTTATTAATTAAAATGGAATACTAGATTCAAATATCACAAAAAATAATACATCTGTTGCAACAAACGACATATCTACTGGAAATTATCAAATAGATTTAGACATATGTTGCAACATGTAGATCATCTGTTGGAAATTATCAAATAGGTCTTACTACTATTTTAATTTGTTCCAATAAATTACCTATTAGTTGCAATAGATAGACTATATGTTGCAACAAATTGTATATCTATTGTGATAGATAGACTGAGAAACATCTACATAATGCAATAGATGACCAACCCTTGCAACAGATAATCAATCTGTCATAACAGATCTACTAACTGTTACAACAGATAGACAATCTATTGCATTATAAAAAAATTCAAATTTCATCAAACATAAAAAATTGCCACTACATGTAAAGTGAAGTGGCTTGAAATAGAAAATTGTTATGGTGTTTTTCTTTGTTCATCTTCTTTATACACAGGCTCCAAGCATCTAGTTAGTACCCCATAAGCCTAGACCTCTTGCATTCTTTCTACAACGGCGTTGCACAGATCGGCCATTTCTGTGCCGATCAGTAAACATTTGATGTATGCAAGCACGTATAGCCCGCACACAACACCAGTTTTATTTTTTTGAAGGTCCATGCCCTTATTTCAAGCTGTAAAATCCTATACTTTCTTCTTTAACATTTTTGCTGGCAAATGATCCATCAGTTTACTCTACCTAAAAAAGGTGGTGATTAACTCCAACAGTGGCTGTATGTGGGTAAAAAATTACAGTCGTCGAAGAGAGGTAAGTTTCAATCATAAAACTTAATCTTACCCTTCTCAAGAAGTATCTCAACAATGAGAATATGTATGACTTTTATGTTCATAACTGCAAGAATTCTCTTTGCCTTGGTCCATATCCTGTCATGTGGATATGGCCTTTTTTCTCCAACATAGTTAATCATATCTTCATTATATTCATGCATAGAAACATGCCACTCAAAACTCGGTGACTGGGAGTTTTAGCTAGCCTAGTGAGCTCATTGTACCTATTCTTAAAATTATTGTAGAAATAGAGGTCCATTATTATATCGACAATATCATAAGCATCCGAGTAAGCTAACTGCCTACCCCTCATGCGGCAGAAAATTTCATGAGTATACTGTGATATAAGAAGGCAATTTTTAAATCGGTTAGTAAATATAAAGAAGAAAAATATAGTGGAAAGATGCAATGGATATTCCATCTGTTGTAGAGGGTTCTCTGAATCCATTCACAGATTACTCAGCTAATGCAACTTATGCAACAGATGTTGAATCTGTTGCAATAGAACCACCACCACTTGTACCAGAATACCCAGATATTGCAACAAATTACACATCTATTTGCATAACTTTTTCTTCATGGAGTAGGTTATAAGACTAGATTAGGAAAAGTAAACTTACTTTGTTCACGTACCACTCATGCATATTTGTCATCATCTTGAAGTCTTAGGAGTCAAACATATGCATGGTGTATTATTGTGCAGATTTGTTCTTCTTGGCATGTGTGGTCTTTCGCAGTTCCTTCCTCTCTTTGTCACCAAGTGACACGTATATATCCATATTCTTCAGTGTCCCCTAAACTTCAACAACTTTTGGAGAAGGAGGAGTTGCAATGTTTTTTATTTTCAGATTGGAGAGTATTTGGCTAATTTTTCTTTTCTTCCTTCTAACTGCCATTGTAGGAGTGTATGGCTCCCTTACCTTCTTAGATGGTATGACACCCTTTTTGAATTTCAAGTCCTCAATAGCTTCAATGATAGCCTCTAGTTTTTCAAGAAGTTTATCCTATCTGTCTTTGTACACTTTGCATTTACAATGAGAACATGAGGATGAAAAGGGGTGAGCGGGACCACTGTAAGGGTGGGAAGGACCAATATAAGGGTGAGAGGGACCTTTGTAAGGGGTGATTTCAAAAAGTCATCTATTGGGAGAAGTTTAAAAGCCTTGTTGACAGTATCATTTTTTTTGTATGTATTTTATTTGTTTCTTTATTGTTGATGTTGTTATTAATGTTTTTGGTGGGGTTGGTGTTGTTAGAACTTGTGGTGTGGTGTTGTTGATGGTGTTGAAATAAATGATGTTGCTTCTTTGTTGTTGATTCTATTTTTGATGGTTTTGGAACATATAATGTTATTTCTTTATTGTTGATGTTGTTTCTTTGTTGTTTTTTTATAGTTGATGCTGTTGTTAATGTTGCAACAGATGGAGCAATTCTTGGAACAAATCAAACCACTAGCAAGGCTGGTTTGATGTATTCCAACAGACTCCATATCTGTTGCAACAAGCTCTACATTTGTTACAACATATTAACAATCTATTGAACAGATGAGAAGCTGTTGCAACAGATGGGTAGTTTGTTGCAACAGATGAATAATATTCTTTCTATTCTTCTCTTGTTTGACATTAATTTTTTTTCTTATTTGTAGATATATGAAAATAAAAGTTGATCAACTTTTGTCCGACCAACATAAGAGGCTACAGTAAAGATAGGTTTGGAGGAACAAGCTGCTTGCAGATGGAACTACTTCATATGTGAGATGTATGTATTACTGATAATATTATCATGAAAACACAAATAGAGTACACTAATTTTATGAATGCTATTGTTTACTAATTAGTTGTTGATAATTCAAATAAGATATCTAAAATTTTACAGTTAAGTTTGATAGGTTTGAACTGATAAGGATGATGGACCATGAATATGGTTCTGATACCATATCAAGATTTAATGATAGTTGTTGCTCATGTTTATGTGTCAAGCATTGTGAAGGGATTAAATTTTGGTGACATTGTAAAAAGATTCGATAGTGATTGGACTAACTTTTAGAGTGCATTGGACTCAGAGAGGGCCTTCGAAGCCTCCCACTACTTCAACTAAGAACAAAAGTCAATATTGTTATTGCCTAGCCCAAATTTATATGGTTGGGTTACTTAGGGTGATGATTATATGCCAGAAGATGCGGTAGGAGAATATCTATGAGGGAAAAGAGGAGTTGATGAAAGACTATATCATCTGAGAGATAATTGAAGAGGAAACATAGGATATGAGGAGAGGTCATAGCAAATCTGGCCGATGTAGCTGAATTAAAATGTGAGAAATCTAAATCTAGTGCAAATATGAAAGTATATCCAGTAATGAAAATTTGTATGTTGTCTCTCTCAAAGCAAAATAGTGTAGACGGACACTCAGCTGGGGAGCTGCGACTAGGTAGCGTGGTCGGAATGATCACCTACATAGATAATAATAGAACACCAAGAAAGCAGCTTTGTGAACATCGAGGGTTAAAATGATGTACAGTTTGTCAAGAAAACTTGCGCCAAGAACATATGCAGTTAAAATAATAAATCAAAGTGAAGACAACAATTTTTGAATTTTAAATTTCATCCCATGCCTTCTTTTTTGTAGTTTCGATTAGGTCCACTGTTATTGACCTGATCGGAACCACAAATAAGATTGAAAGGCAGATTGAGTATCATTAATTCCTTAGCAATTAATTGATTATGTTTTCTTGATTTAGCATGCTTTCAACATATCTTGGAGAAGATCAGATGCTTTTTGTAGTATGTGAATCCCGATAATTTTCAAGCTTGCCTCCATCTTGCTGTTTCGGTATTCAAGTTTATCATTGCTGTCGTTGAGGTTAGTGTAGAGTTCTTGGTCTCTTGTGAGCTCGTCTATGAGGAACACTTCCTTCAAAGTTATGGCATTGTAAAAGGCCTTCAGGAGGCTTCCAGAATACTTTCTTCAGAAGGCTTAAATGATAAATGATGGGTCGCTATGTTTGTTTTAGGTCGACGTGTTGATGCACACTCAAGCAATGGTCCTAAAGGTTGAATAGCTCACTTTCTCGAGAGTTGTTCAATCTAGCTTGTTCAACCAAACTTCAAAGGATTTGATAGGATAATAAGCCTATAATTAGTGGAATCATTTTAGATCAAATGTTACGTAATTCTAGAACATTTGATATAAGCTGATTCAATTAATTCATGCTCATTATCCTATCAAATCATTTGAAGGTTGGTTGAACAAGCTTCATTGAACAATGCTCGAGAAAGTGAGTTTTTCAACTATTAGGACTACTGCTTGAGTGTGCATCAATACGTTGACCTAAAACAAACATAGCAACACTCTATGTATTATTTAAGACTTTTGAAGAAAGTGTTCTAGAAGTCTTCTGAAGGCCTTTTACAATGCCATAACTTCGAAGGAAGTGTTCCTTATTGTCAATCTCACAAGACACCAAGAACTCTGTACTAACCTCAACGACGATAACGACAAGATTGAATACCAAACCAGCAAGCTGGAGGCAAGCTTGAAAATTATCAGGATTCACATACTACAAGAAGCATTTGATCTTCTCCTAGATATGTTGAAAGCATGCTAAATCAGGAAAATACAATCAATTATATCCATATTGCTAAGGAATTAATGATACTCAATCTGCCTTTCAATCTTGTTTGTGGTTTCGATCAGGTCAATAACAGTGGACCTAATCAAAACCATAAACAAGAAGGCATGAGATGCAATTTCAAATTCAAAAGTTGCCGCCTTCACTTAGATTCCTTATCTTAACTGCATTTTTTCTTGATGCAAATTTTCTTGACAAAATGTACATCATTTTAACCCTCAGTGTTCGTAAAGCTGCTTTCTTGGTGTTCTGTTATTATCTATGTAGGTGATTATCCCGACCACTCTACCTAGTCGTAGCTCCCTAGATAAGTGTCCATATGCACTATTTTGCTTTGAGAGAAACAACATATAAATTTTCATTACTTGATATACTTTCATATTTGCACTTGACTTAGATTTCTCTTGCTTTAATTCAGTTTCATCAACCAGATTTGCTAGAAGTCCCTTTACTCTATGTTTCCACTTTAATTAGCTCTCAAATGATATAGTCTTTCATCAACTCCCCATTCCCTCGTAGGCATTCTCCTACGGCTCCTTCTGATATATAATCATCTTCTCAAACAATCCTTCCATACAAATTTGGTCCAAAGAATTTCTATTAGTTGTTTGTTCTTGTTTGATGCTGTGTGAGGCTTCGAAGGCCTTCTTAGAGTCCAATGTACACTTAAAATTAAGTCCAATCGCTATTGGATCTCTGAAATGACATCAAATATTAATCCCTTCTTAAAACTTGACACTCATAAACATCAACAACAACCGTCAGTAATTTGTAACAGAGTATCAACACCATCTTCATGGGCCTCTAGACCTTATCAATTTAAACCTATCAAACTTAACTGTACAATGCAGGATCTCGTTTGAATGATCAATGCCTAATTATTAAAAACTGCATTCACAAAAATATTGTACTTTATGTGTGTTGTCTCAATGACCTTACTCCCACACATGAAAGTGGATCCATCCATCTGGACACACCTTATTCTTCTTAGCCCATCTCTGGCTTAATTTGAATAAATAGATGACAAACTTATTGCAACAGATAACAAATCTGTTAAAATTATCGAATAATTATAGACATCTGTTACGATAGATGATCAATCTGTTGCAACATATAACTTATCTGTTCAAAAAATCAAACAAATATATCCATCTATTGCAACAGATTACCCATTTATTCGATTTATTTTAAATCAATTTTTTTTCCGAAGTACAATATAGATAAAATATTGTATTTAGATCTATTTTTTTAATTTACATAATCGAAAAGTCACCAGTTTTATTTAAAAAGAGGTGAACAGTCGTGGATTTTTTTCTAGCCCATTCGAATTCAATTCTTTATAAATAGGTCCCTCTTTACTTGTTTATTCTACTCCACTTCTAGATATGGTTGTTCCAGATTTGTATAAGGTGATTCACTCGAGTCCTTGCGAGAACTTGAAAGGTAGATTTATGATCTCCTTAGGGAGATGGGCAACTTCAGAGTAAGGTTGAGAAGGGCCCTACTGCTGTCGAATTACGATTGATCGGTTGACAATAATAATAATAATAATAATAATAATAATAGTAATAACAATTAGATTATGTAACCCTCTGTATTTTCCTAGCATAATCTAAGTCCCAATACATGAGTATTCGTATATAAAATTTTTTAATCATTAATTATTTTTTAATTTAGAGCCTGCCATTGCGTAGGAAATTCAATTAGCTTTCCCAACGATATAACATTTGCCCAAATACGATAATCGGGTAAAAAGTTATGACGATTTTAAGTTTTAGTCATTAAACATCATCATTTTGACCCTTAATGCGTCGTGGAGCCATCATAAATTACGATTGTCAATTTTAGTGAAACTCCGTAAAACCACCGCGTTGCTTCATCAACCAAAATCCCAATTGTCTTTTTCCAGTGTCTTATTGCGATAATGGCGCATCGCGCTAATGGTGAAAATCAGAATCAAAGGGGCACTGCGATTCCTTCACATCGCGCCGTCAGCCTAGCTCCCAGTTCTCAGTTTTCAGTGACACAATACGATAGCGCCGCGTCGCGCTAGGTGCCCATTTCAAAAAAATTTAACTAAAATTAAAAGTTTCGCCCAGGGATAAAACAGTCATTTTCCCTAATTTTAATCCACCCAGGTGTGCTTTTAAGCCCTAAAAATATTTTTAAACTCATTATTTTAATTATTTTCCCCCAAATCAAGAAACTTTCTCTCCCAAATCAAGAACCCTAGCTCTCCAATTTCAAGGCCAATCCTCAAGAAGTCACCGAGAACTTCAAGAAATTCATCAATTAAGGTATGTTAGATGTTCATCCATGGAGTTCAAGCAACCCTTTTTAAATTATAAAATTATGATATTTTCATGTTATTATATTTTAAATTGTGATTTCACCCATGAATCTCTATAAACTATGATTTTATACCATGTTACCATGAAATTATTGTTATTATTCAATCCTCCATGTTTTAATGTTATTATTTATTGAACAAAACCATGATTTAACTCTATCATGTCGGATTTATGCTATTTCTATATGTTTTAAGACATTCCTATGATTGTTTTGAACCATGAACTACAAGTATTTGATAAAATGACTACAAGAGTGATTGATTTAACAAAAACCTTCATGCTTTGTCCCCTAAGCTTTAGTGTCTTCCAGTATTGTTGTTTTGAGTCCTGGGGGTATTGAATACTCGAAAAACCATAGCTGTTTATTTAGTCTAGTCTAAGTAAATTATAGCATAGTCTCCAGATTATACTATGAGCATTATCAGAATAGTCAGATATCAGTCATTAAACTCAGAATAGTCTAGTATCTCAATGTCATTTAGTTGGGAGTAGGATTTAGCACCGAGCGAGTGTAGAGATGAAGACTTCCTCGTCAGATAGGCAAAGTCGTTAGTAGCAGTCCCTATACTCCAGAACTACATAGCCAGCATAGGATATGAGTAGTCAACCGTCAGATTAGGCTTGACTATCCGTAGGGGTCACCCGTCAGTTTAGGCTTGACACCCTTAAGTCTTTGGACATTTTATCAGTTGAGTGGATTCACACAGCCTATGTTAGTACCCGTGGCATGATATTAATACCCATCCAATTGGGGTTACAGGTTGGACCCTGATTAGCTCAGATTGGGGCATGTCGGTTAGATGATACCTCCTACAGTCTCATATCCAGTCTCAGTTACAACTCTAGTCAGTCATTCAGTTTTAGTGTTGTTTGACCAAAGCATACAGATACCAGTTATTTCAGTATTTCAATTTACAGATTTTACTCAGTTCATGTTATATGCTTGGTCATGCATCCTTAGTGCCTTCAACTTTTTATGTATTTTTAGTATTTACAGACTCTCATGCATATACAATATTTACGTGCTTTACATATCTCCAGTATCCATAGATCTCACGTCCTATACTCAGTACACCATGCTTTATATGTATATTCAGATAGTTTATTACTCCTATTCATTAAACCTTGCATGTCAACCTACCTCATTTAACATACCAGTACATTCAAAGTACTGATTACATACCTTTTTTTGCGCTATGATATCTCATATAATAGGTGCTGACGCTCAGTTCCCAAATCGCACCTAAATTCTTAGATTATCAGCAGTACAGTAGCAGTGGTGAGTCCTCATCATCTGAGGACAGATTATATTACTTCAAGTCTTTATCTCAGTAGTTAGTAGAGTTAGTTATGATCTTGTCCCATCAACTCATAGTTTTCAGTTTAGAGGCTTTTCAGACACTACAGTTAGCTATTCAGATTATTCAGATTTTAGTATTATGCTAGATTCATAATTCAGTAGTCGTTTCATTATTAAAACCTTATGGCATTTTAGTTATTCTTCCGCATTCATGATTATATTGTTTAGTGCTCACCGTAGGTACCAGCTCATGGGTTAGCTTGTGGTCCCTCGGGACCGTAAGCACCGTGTAACTACTAGGGGGTAGTCTCGGGTCGTTATAGGTTATGTTTTTTCTTTTAGCGTTTGTATTTTTTTTTTAAATCAGATCTACCCAAGGGTATGCTTTTTTATTGTATATATTTGTATATAATGGATTCAAAAATCTATGTTTGGTCGACTTTGAATTTTTAATTCTTATTTAATTTTTAATTTTCATTCTGTCAATTTCTTATTCTAAATGTGTCGACGGTTGAAGGTAGGATTGAGCGTTTGTGGCAATAGATGAACCATATGTTACAACAGATGGTTAATCTTTTGTGACAGATGGATCATATGTTGCAACAAACGGTTATTAATAAAAAAATATTATTGTTATTGAGAGGGTGAAAAGTCATGACTTTTTGATTATTTAATTTGAAAAACGGTTCATAAATAAATAATAAGGACATAAATGATAAACACAATTTATAACCGTAAAAGAACGGTCATTTAATTTTAATAATTGATCCTGACTTTTCACCATTTTTATTTTTAAATCTGTTTTTTTAAATAATTTCTTTATTATATAATAAAAAAGTCACAACATTGGATTAATTAAAGTATATGATGATTGTTAAAAAAAAAGGTGAACAGTCGTGACTTTTTGTTTAACATATTCAAAATAAGCTGCTGCATCAAATTTCCCATCTGTTGTGATTGATGAATCAACTATTAGAAGAAATAAAAAAAAACTCCTAAAATAGATGGTCGATTTGTTGCAAACAGATGGTGTATCTGTTGCCATAGATGGGTTATCTGATGCAACAGATATACAATCTATTGCCATAACTAAATAAAAATGGTTATTATTTTATTAAAGAAATGGTTATTGAAAAGGTGTCTTCGATTTTTTAATTGATAAAAAAAGTTATTTAAATTTAAGAACTAATTAATAATAATAAGCTGAAAAGTCATGACTTGTCACAATAATAAAAAATTTACCAGCTTAATTTAATTAAGTCATTTTTTTTCATAGGAAACAATAAGGAAATAAATAATAAACACAATTTATAACCATAAAAAAATGGTTATTTAATTTGAATAATTGATGTTAATATTAAATAGGCAACATGTAGTGACTTTTCGTCATTTTTGTTTATAAATCTATTTTTTAATTTATATAATAAAAAAATTAGCAAATTTGGAATAATGATATGATGATTATTAAAAAAAGATAGTATATATGTTGCAACAGATAGATTATCTGATGCAATAGGTTGTCGATTTGTTACAACATATTATATAGCTGTTGTCATAGATGGATTATCTGATGCAACATATATAGAATCTTTTGTCACAACTCAATAAAAATGGATATTGGAAAGAACTAATTAATAATAATAAGATGAAAAGTCACGACTTATCACAATATTCAAAAAGTCAGTCAACATCTTGATTTAATTAAGTCATAACTTTTCACAGTAATCAACTATGTAATTAATAAATGGAGGTGAACAGTCGCGCCTTTTTGCCTAACTCATTCAAATTCAATCCTCTATAAATACGCCCCCTTACTTTCTCGTTCATTCTACTTCACTCTATTTATTTCTTGCATCTTGTCTTTCATATTACACCTTCAACCACTTTCTCTTCCCTGACTCAGGTAAGTTTTTTTCTTACTTTGTGTGTAAATATACCCAATTGGTAGTATACGTTGTATTACATTCAGATTTTTTTTTTTTTACTTTTGTTTTTACGTTTTTTGTCAATTCATGTGTGTTCTAGATATGACTGATCCAGTGTGGGACGTTGCTTTTCTGCAAGACATAATGAGAGAACTTCGAAGGCAGGTTTATGATCTGCAGTGAGAGTTGGGAGCAGTGAAAGCAAGGATGCTCCAAGAGATCCACATGCTGAGGAGGGCCCTACTGCTACCGGTTGAAAATTGACCAGCTGTCAATACTACTACTACTACTAATAATGATGATAATAATAATAGTTAATTTTTTTTTCTTTTAGCCTATGTATTTTTTTTTGTTTAATAAGAAAATTTATGTTTGATCAACTTTGATGTTTTAATTCTTATTTAATTTTCATTATGTCTTTCTTCTTCTCAACAAACATGTCGACGATTAAGGAATAATTTGAATCTAGTAGCAATAGCAAGATTACTCATCTGTTAAGGTTTGTGGTAGGAGCTTTATTGTGTTGTTCCAAATAGATTACTCATTTGTTGTTACAAAATAATTATCTGTTGCAATAGATAAATATTCTATGCAATAGATTACTCGTTTGTTGTAACCAATAAGTAATATGTTGCAACAAATAACTAGTCTGTTGCAACAGATAATTATTATGTTGCAACAGATTACCCATCTGTTCGATTCATGTTACAGGCACTATAGGACCATAAACATGAATCCAACATATGAGTCTTCTGTTACAACAGAATATTTTTCTGTTGCAACAGACTGAGTGATCTGTTTAAATTATAGGCTCTTATGTTATATTCATGAATGAGTTCTATCTATTGTTGAAAAAATAGCAGTAGCAGTATTATCTAAAAATCACAATTTTACTTTCCAAAGTCACCTATGAAGTAATGACAAAGTAGAAAGTGATGTACGAAATAAAATTTTGCCTAAAAAATTGACCAAGTAGCAGCAGTAGCGATAAAAACAACAACAATGGTTGACAAGAAGAAGATGAAGATGATAATGAAGTAGAAGATGATGAGTAGAAGATGATGAATAAAGCAGCAGCAACAATGAACAACAAAAATCGCGAAGAGAGAGAAAACAATAATATGAGTACAGAGAGAGAACACGCATTTTTTTCCTCCGTTTCTCGTTATATCAATAAATATTTGGATCAAAATGTAAATTTAAAAACTTGTGGATTATTTTCAAATTTTTTCAACTTTCTTAATATATAATAAGTAATTGTTACCTCCAAACTTAGTCACCTACACCTCATTTTCAAACTCTTTTGTCACTTTTAGCTCAAAACCCCAAGTTTCCATGTTTTTGTAGGTTTAAGATTACTAATTTAAATCGGTAATTTCATTCACTTTGATTTAATCACATACAATATGAGCCTAAATTAGATCTAAAAGAATCTATAAAATTATAATAAACAACGATTATTAAATTTAAATTAACAATTTACTAACTCAATTAAGATTAATGGGTGAATTTTAATTTTGAAGTGATATTTACATGGCAAAGAGTCAAACGGAGTTGAGCCGAACTGAGTACGAGCTTTGACCGAGCTTTAACAGAGCCGATCCCATTACGAAGGGTGGCAACTTGCAGTCGACAAGATAAAAAGTACTCCTTTCATTTAAAAAAGAATAATCTATTTTTTTTTTTAATCTATTTAAAAAAGATTGATTCTTTTTCGTTTTTGACAATACTTTAATTTCAACTTTCCACATGACATGTTTAGGACCACAAGATTAAAGGGCATTTTGATACATTTGACACAACTTTAATTTAAGGTTACAAGATTCAAGTCTTTTTTATTTTCTTAAACTTTGTGTCAAGTCAAAGTAGGTCGTTCTTTTTAAAACGAGTACTCCATTTGAGTGAAAGCTCCAAGGCATAATATATAAACATGCCCCTTTAACTTGGCATCAAATTACATCTACGACCTTCAACTTTGGGTGTGCACAAGTACACACTTAAATTTGTATAAAATTGAACAAGTAGACACACACGTTTTATGTGGCGTAATACACGTAGGACGCCATGTAGGACAAGAATTGTCCACATAGGACGCCACATAGGACATATGTATCTACTTGTTCAACTTTATACAAATTTAAGTAGCTACTTGTGCACATCCGATATTGGAGATTATAGATGTGATCTGAGGTCAAGTTAAAAGATATGTTTATGTATTGTGCCAATCCCGAATGTATATCTTTCCATTATGCTTCTCATAGCTGAAAGAAGAAGAATAGGTGAATACGAAAGGGGTGTTTGGTACCAAGAAAAGTGTGTTCTGGTATAATATTTTTATTTAGAAAAGTGGGTGAATTTTTATATATTTTTTTGGTACTCATATTTGATAAGTAGAAAGTAGTTTTTGAATATTGTTTTTGGAGTAGCTAATAAAATTGTTTCCATGTGACCAAGAGGTCATAGGTTGAAACCTTGAAAACAGCCCCTTACAGAAATGTAAGGTGAGATTGCATAGAATAGATCCTTGTTGTCGGATCCTTTCCCGGATCCTGTGCATAGCGAAAGCTTAGTATACCAGGCTGCCCTTTTTTTAATTTTATATAATATTAATGTAGGCAAACACTATGAAAGTCGAATGCATGGTAGGAGTATGGTGATGGGAAAGGGGTGTGTTGGCGGTAGAGAGGAGATAATTAATGTGAAGTGTCACTTATGAAAGTTGGTTTTCCTACTTCTATCAGGAAAATGTCATTTTAAGAATGTGATTCCCGTCTTGACCATGATCATCTTTACAAGTAGTTGTTTTCCTACTTCTATCTCGAAAAAGTCGTTTTAGGAACATGATTTCCGTCATGACCATGATATCGATCATCTTTACAAGTAGTTGTTCTTGAGCCAATGAACAACTAAAAATATGTGCTATGAAAGATGATTTTCTCACCCATTTCTTACCGCACCAGCTCAATGAGAAAACATATGGTGAGAAGCATATTCTCATCGAAACACTATGAAACTTCCTAATTTTTACAAGACTATTTTTCTTTTCCACTAATTCAATCAAAATATCTGTGGAAAGAGTCAGTGAGCAATTTTCGGTGGGGAATTTCAATGGGAAAATAGTTACTTTTTAGAAACGCGGAGATGAAAGAAAAGAGAAAAACAAAGTTATACTTTGGGTTTCTTATGGCATAATTCAACATCTAATTGTGACAAGTTCTATTCACAAAGTTCCCCTTTTAGATAACAAAACTATGAATAAAACACGTTCAATTTTCTAGTTTTGTTGTTTAGCTATAGGTGATACAAGATTCCATCTTTATTTCAGGACGTCAAGTGGCATAAGGGTGACAAGAACATTAACTTTATGCATCTTGCTTATGTTTCATTAGAGCACTATATGTATATTGAGGACTCTTAAGATGATACTTGGTGGTTTCAACGTAAGCATATGTGCTGGTTGTCACAGCAATGCAATTTGTCTTTGGCACAATTATGCAATTTATTTGTTTTTTGTTTACAAGTTAATGACTTAATTTGGAAGAAGCCTAATGCACATATTCTTGTTAATAGGCAGAATATGTGATGTCGTTGAAGTAGTTGAAAAGAATGTAATGTCTACATCAGGCAGTATATGACGACTGCATTTGTTTCTCACAGGTGAAGTTTAGTGTTCTTTTAGAGTTTTACATACCTGAAAATTTTCCAAAGAACAATAGATAAATGGGTAGAGTAATAGATGCAATCAATCAAAAACCTCTCTTGTACTCACCCTTTTCCTACTTTAGCATTGCTAACATCCATGATTAAGTATATGATCAGTTATCTTGGCTACTTATGCTTTTTTCTGATAATTTATTTTGTCATGCTCCCCCGATGTTGCGTACAAAAGACCCTTGTGGTCTGGCCCTCCCCGGACCCTGCATATAGCTGGAGTTTTAGTGCACCGGGCTGCCCTTTTTTTTTTTTTTTTTTTTTTAAAAAAGATTGTCACGTTCTCTTACTCTTCATGATAGTATGTGAATGTGGGTAAGACTCAACTAAGGCAACCAGTGAAGGGCTTGAGGCTGCAGGGCATAGGGCTGTCAAGTGGGCCGGGCCGGGTCAACCCGGAACCGCCCAGTGTTATTTAACCGGGTTGAGGGCCGGGCCGGGCCAGGGTTGGGGTCTAAGTGGGCCGGGCCGGGCCGAACCCAACAGTAAAAAAAATCAAAAACCACCCTAACCTGGCCCACTTAACCCAACCCAGTCAAACCCACCTAAAACCGGTCAAACCTGTTTAAAAAACCGGTCAAACCCGGTCAAAAATATAATTTTTTTTTTTTTTTCAATATACATTATATATATCCACCTATATACATTATAAATACGTTAAACAATATATATACACTATATATATAGTATATATATACACATGTATACATTAAATATACACGTCTATAAAAGATCTATTCACATATATACACTCTAATCTATGTATATGTAATACTTTAAGTGAAATATACTATAATATATAAACATTACAATATATATTTGTATAGTTATATACTAATTTATAAAACATATACACATGTATACGTTAAATATACACGTCTATAGAAGATTTATTCACATATATACACTCTATTCTATGTATATGTTATACTTTAAATGAAATATACTATAGTATATATACATTACAATATATATTTGTATAGTTATATACTAATTTATAAAACATATACACATGTATACGTTAAATATACATGTCTATAGAAGATCTATTCACATATATACCCTCTATTCTATGTATATGTAATACTTTAAATGAGATATACTACAATATATATACATTACAATATCTATTTGTATAGTTATATACTAATTTATAAAATATATACACATGTATACGTTAAATATACACGTCTATAGAAGATCCATTAACATATATACACTCTATTCTATGTATATGTAATACTTTAAATGAAATATACTATAATATATATACATTACAATATATATTTGTATAGTTATATACTAATTTATAAAACATATACACATGTATACGTTAAATATACACGTCTATAGAAGATCTATTCACATATATACACTCTATTCTATGTATACGCACCATTCAATGTATATATACCACTACTTATAAAATATACTACATTATATATACATTACAATATATATTTGTATAGTTATATACTAATTTATAAAACATATACACATGTATACGTTAAATATACACTTCTATAGAAGATATATACACGTGTATACGCATCATTCAATGTATATATACTACTACTTATAAAATATACTACATTATATATACATTACAATATATATAGATATACTTACATACTAATTTATAAAACATATACACATGTATACGTTAAATATACACTTCTATAGAAGATATATGCACAAATATACAAAACATATGCTACTTAATATAATAAATTAATAATATTTGGTAGTAAATTAATAATATATTAGAAGTAAGTTTTTAATTTAAAGTAGAAAACTAGAATTTCAATTTAAAATTTTAAATCGTTAAATGAAAAAAAATAAAAAGCAAGGACTAAGGAGTGAATTAATTTGGAGAATTTATTGATTGCAAAATGATCCAAAATTTATAATTTACATGAATGAAAAATCTATAAATTATGCATCATTTTTTTCAACACATTCATGTTAATATAAATGGGAACTTGCATAGGATATTCGAAGTCAACGGGGGCAAAACCATGCATTGGACTTGATTCTGCTGAGTTCTCCCGTGAAGTCATAATTTCTTCAAGTTTCAGCTAGTCGCTCGGCTCCGGTTCCATTCCTTGGTTTCTTCTTTCTGTTCTAATCCAATCTCTGAGGCAAACTAGAACATTCATTGCATTACTTCCCAATGAGTGTCGGTTGTCTCCAAGCTGCTGTCGTCCCCGACTAAAGGCGCTCTCTGATGCAACGGTTGACATTGGAACATTCAAGATATCTCTAACTAATCTTGAAAGCACAGGATATTGTGTTTCATTACTCCTCCACCAATCCAACGTGTTGATCCGTCGTCTGCGATCCTCTGGTGCCGTCCGAAGATAATATTTCAGCTTTTCCCGATAAGTTGATGTATAAGTTCTCTCATCAACACTGTTCCAACAATTTAAATCATAAAACGAATCAGAAAAACTACAATGTGCCGGCCTTTTAGAAGATGATGGCTCCTCGGGAGGATGAGGAGCGACAGTTGGAGTGATATTTGTAGGTACGGCTAAATCAAATAAATCAGCATAGTGATTATATAACTTTTCTATGTAATCCTTTGCATCAGCCGTAGCCGTCCACAAATCAGGTTGTACTTGTTCAGAATCATGGTTAGTATTTATTTCGAAGTTAGTATAAATAAGAGTACTAAAGTAACACATATTATTATATTTCATGCACGGATTTAGCATAGCACCAACCAAGTAAATAAGGGGAATCGGGAAAAAATATTTTTTAAATTTCGTAAACATGGCGCCGACAGCTTCTTTATAACCTTCTTTATTTTTATATTCTTTGAGCAAACCAGAAATATCGGCTATATATGCCAAAATATTACAAACAGTAGGATAATAAGCACAGAAAAATTCAACCGTAGCTACATAAAATTTTTCTAAAAACTTAACAAGATCATTAATTACAACCCAATCAGAATTATGTAGCATGCAATCAGCAGAATCAACAAATGAACCGCAATGTTGGTTAAAAGCTAGTGTAATAGGAATTCTATATTTATAACAAGTTTTTAAAAATTCATACGTAGAATTCCATCTAGTATCAATTTCCTCAGGTATCAAAATCGGTGTATGTCCATTTTCTTGACATTTAACTTTAAATTCTCTAATTCTCGATCTACGATTATTTCCTTGAATAAAACCAACGGCAATACGAATTTTTTCAATATAAAGCTCGAAAAACTCAAGACCATCTTTTACAATTAAATTATATATATGACGTGCACACTTTATATGAAAAATTTCAGGCAAGGGCGGAGATAACGTAGATTTTATTTTTGTTATAGCAGTCTTGTTGTTAGAAGCATTATCAAAAGCAATACATAAAATTTTATTTTTGATACCATAATATTCGGCAATTTTAACAATAGAATCAGCAATAAATTGTCCAGTATGTTTATGATCTTCATCATATAAAAAAGCAAGAATACATTTTTGCATCACGAAATTACTATCCATCCAATGACAAGTAACGGTTAAATAATCATTTTTATTTACAGCACGACCAAGATCAGAAGTTAGGGACAATCTACATTGAATATTTTTTAACAATGTTGATAAATTAAAATAATATTGTGAATGGAATCTAAAAATATCAGACCGACAAGTAGTTCTAGGAATACCGTTAAACATAGGATTATAAATTGCTTGTATCTAACGAATAAAGGCATTAGAAGAAGGAAAACTAAAAGACAAACAACCCACAGCTACCATTTTAGCTATTTCTTCCCTGTCCCTCAATTTATTATACTTCTTCGGTATGTGACCAGTTGCTGGGTCCATTCTAGTTTGCGTTGACCCACCAACATCCCCACCACCATTTGCAATATTTAACTCTCTTTTGTGATCTTCAGCTACATGTCTCATTAACGTACCCGTACCCCCTTGCTTGCCTCCACTTCTATGCTTATATATTTGTTGACAAATATTGCATTGCACCTCAATATCTAATATACGTTCAAAAAATTGCCATGCAATACTAGTTCTTTTATGAGGTTTTGGGGCACTGGGAGGATGGGAAGGGAGATTAATTGATTCAGATCTAACGTTAGCATCTCCTACTGCGGGTGTCTCAGCAATATTTTCATTATCTTCGTCTAAATTAACCGCATCTACTTCATTTTCTTCTTCTATACCGTAATTTTTCTAAGCTTCTACATAATCCATATCGTGAGCACCTACACCTATTTCTTCCTCAAAAGGTGTACCAAGCGGTACCGGAGGCGAAGGTACATAGGTATATCTACTACTTGAACTACCTCTACCGCTAGTAATTTGCTTTTTACTACCACTACCGTTTCCGGGATAAGTTTTTTTAACACCTTTAGTAGCGAGGTTTCTTAATTTATCCATAATATAAATTAAATTAAACTAAAAATATTCAAAATACACAAATATAATAAAATTAAATATTAAATAATTAATACAATAAATAAAAATTAAACGTAAGAGATGGAATGACAATACCAAATTTTGGAAGTATCCGAAGATTGCGACTTTAGAAACTTCCGCTTGTACTTTGTAAACGAAAAATTAAAAAATTAAAGTGAACACTTTAAGAAATTAAATATATTGAATATTTGAGAATTGAAAATTGAGATTTGAGAGAGAATGAGATTTGAGAGAGTGAAAAATTGCGTGAAAAATGATTTGAAGTTGTAGGGTATTTATAGATTTTTTTTTGGGATTAAAAAATATTTTTTAAAGTTTTTTTTCTTTTAATAAATGGGCCCAAACTAGCCGTTTGGACCCAAAAACGGCTATATAGCCGTGGGGCCAACGACTAGTTTGGCCCAAAAGCCAAAATATCTTTTTTTTTAAAAATTTTTCTGGGCCGGGCCGGGCCGGTTAACCGGCGGGCCTGGATCGGGCTGGGTTAGCTGAGCCCATTTTAACAAAATAACCGGCTCGGGACCTGAAACCCTAAAGCCCTAGGGCTTACCGGGCCGGGTCAAACCAGGCCGGGTTAGGTACGAGGATCGGGTCGGGCCGGCCCGACCCACTTGACACCCCTAGCAGCGCATGCTTTTGGGATTGTCTGGGCTGTTTTTAAGATCAAAAAGGCACTGAACCCCAAAAGTGCCTTGAAGCCCACTGCCCTGATCAAATCTGATTCTAAAGCTGCTGCAGCGATAAGAAGGCTAAGAGTTCCAAGTAGTCACTGGTGAGTGTGACATTGTTTGCCTTACATTACAGGAGCTGTCAATTAGAACCCACTCTTAGATATTTCAACTTCATTTATCATATTTGTCATGATAAGAACTATATTTCTTTGTTGTAGATCGATAGACGATATGCTGTTACAGATTAAATTGGCCACCTAAATTCTCAATCTCTACTTTCTACCCTCTGGTTTTTATGGGTAATAGACAGTCGCGGACATATCTTGCATCTTGTTTGAGTAGTACCTTTCATCATTAGGTTAAAGCACAGTGTTAGTGAGTTGCAATAATCCATAATGGTTTTCTTCTGAGAGAGTGCTCAAACTTTTCCCCCCTTATCAACAGTTAAGTTATTTGGTTGTTAGTAAGTTCATATTTGTTAATAGTGATAATATCATCAAAGGTATACATTAAATTGTTCTTATGGAGTGAGGTACAATTACTAATATGGGATAGAGATGTATTTACAAGGTGATAGCAAATTCGTAGTAAAAACAGTGTATGTACCTTAATCTGTTGCAGTGGAAGTGTTGAATTTTATACTGACACAATCGCCCCAAGTCATTCTTCGTCTCTCTAGGAAACGGAGAGTTGATTCATAAACTAAAAGTATCCTTTTTGGATTTTTGTTGTTTACCACAGAGTTTTGTTTTCACTGATCTGTATTCTTAAATAGAAGAAAACAACGTATATGTACAGTGGTGGGTGGATAAGCCAGTTACTCAGTAACTGTTCCCCCTCTTTTTCAAAATTAAATTGCTCCCTTATCTTCCACTTAGCAGATAGTTAAAACAAAAAAGGCTGGGTCGGTCCACATGGGCGACCCATAACCCGTAATCTAACATCTTCCACTTCGCACATGGTGGACTAGACCCGCACCAGTACGACATCAACAAGTCACCAAATCATACTGTAACCTGTGAGCATTAGGAGCTTTACCTATAAGGTTTTACAAGCTAAATATAGGAATCCAATCACATGTGGAAAGGAGTCTCTACTAATATGAGGATTCTAATACTCATAATACCCCAGACATTATTAACTACTTCAGTAGTTACTCATCCGATCCCTCATCCTCTTAAAGAGGTGAACTCGAGTTCATGATTAAATTTATATACACAATTATACTTGACTCTTATATGGTTAGTGTAATAGCGGGCTTGTGTAAACAAGTTAAAATATTCATTTTAATCATCTTCCCTTTCTACACGAATCTATTTGTTTCAAATCAACTGCTTTCTTAGACATGCACCGCATTGCCAAGTCTCTCATGGCTATTAGTAACATGCTAAAGTAACAACACTGATCGAAACTTTAACAAACAATTAAAGGTATAAAGGTATTTCAATGAAAAGTTAAAATAACTTTGAGGGTCTCACACAATGAAGAAGCAGGGATTCATTATTCTAATAATCCATTGGTTGCTAAGGACACATGGTATGAAACACGTGATACGATGTTATCACCTTATATTGGTGCGTGTGTTTCATTCTTTTATTGACTCAACATCGTACAGATCTAGGTCTAGACACCTCCAAATGTCTAACCGGAGTTTCTTTCTTTAATAATCCGTAAATCTATATTATTACAGAAACTCACATCTGGCTTTACAAAACAAGTCATTATCTTATGGTGGAACTTTTCTCTTCACGTTCTTCGATGTAAGAGGCAATTGCTCGTGTGAGAGAGCCAATCTCTCGACTTATTCGATACACTGTATTAATAAAACACATTTTCGCATGCATATGAGATTGAACATAAATTTAAGATTCTTATATTGATAATAATTATAATCAAGTCATCTACAATACATAAACATAATCATATCCTACATAATCCTAAAGCCATAACATATTTCTCAAATAAGTCTCTAGATATCGCCTTAGTAAAGGGATCAGCTATCATTTCTCGTGTAGGAATGTATTGTAAAATTATTTCTCCACTTGCTACTATGTCTCTTATAAAGTTATACTTAATATCAATGTGCTTGGTCTTGCTGTGATATTTAGGATCCTTTGTTTATGCGATAGGCGCTTGACTGTCACAATATAAAATCATGGGACCCTTAGAATTCTTTGCGATGTTCAAATGCTCAAAGAATCTCTCCAACCAAACATCTTCTTGTACTGCAAATGCACAAGCCACAAATTCTGATTATATAGTTGACAGGGCTGTACAAGTTTGTTTCTTACTTTTCTACGAAATTGCACCACCATTTAGCAAGAAGGCATAATCAGAAGTTATTTTTCTATCATACCAGTCACCAGCCCAATCAACATCTGTATAACATCTTATGGATAAATCAGATCCACTATAGCATAGTGAATAATCAGCAGTTCCCTTCGGGTATCGAAAGATTCTCTTTACTGCTTTTCAATGATCTCTTCCAAGAATAGATTGATACCTGCTAACCAAACCTACGACATAACAAATATCTGGATGAGTACACATCATAGCGTATATCAAACTCCCAACTGTATTGGAATATGGTACTCATGACATATCTTCTTTTTCTTTTTCAGTCTTTGGACATATTTCAAGGCTTAAAGTTTTACCTCTTGCTATAGGAGTATCCATGGATTTGCAACTATTCATTTGAAAATATTCCAAAATTTTCGTTATGTATGTTTCTTGAGATAGACTCAAAATTTTCTTGGAACGGTCTCTTTGGATTTTAACATCCAATATATAGTCTGCTTCACCCATATCTTTCATGTCAAATGACTTTGAAATTCATGACTTAACAGTTTTTACATACTCCAAATTATTTTCAGCTAATAAAATATAATCCACATAAAGTAAAAGAATCACAAAGATTTCATTAAACTTTTTCACATAGATGCAATGGTCTTTATCGATCATGGTGAATTCAAATGAAATCACTTCTTTATGAAATCTCAGGTACCACTTCCTTGAAGACTGCTTGACGCCATATATTGATCTGTTTAATTTACAAACCTTCTTTTCTTGGCCTTTAACAACAAAACCTAAAGGTTGTTCCATGTAGATTTTCTCATTTAGTTCTCCATTGAGAAAAGCGGTCTTCACGTCCATTTGATGTAATGCTAAATCTAAACGTGAAACTATATCTAAAAGCAATCGAATTGAGGCAAATTTCACAGCTGGTGAAAAAGTTTCCTCATATTCTATTCTAGCTTCTTGAGTAAAACCTTTTGCTACCAATCATGCTTTGTGCCTTTCTATTGACCCATCTGATTTGCATTTAACTTTGAGAATCGATTTTTTCCCTATAGCTTTATGCCCAGAAGGAAGGTCAACTAGATCCCAGACTTTATTAGTTTTCATGGACTTTAGTTCTTCTTTCATCGCTTTTATCCATTCATCTTTTCAGGACTCGATAAAGCCTCAGTCACAAAATTAGGTTCATCTAATTCTGTGAGAGATACCAGGAAGACATAATCCTCAATCCGATAAGATCGTTTAGGCACACCTTTTCTGGTACTCTTACATAATTGAAGTTTAGATTCCTTAATAGGATTTTGGGATTCACAACTCCCACTTGGACCAAGAATCATTTCTTGATCAATTGAATTATCAAGCATGTCCTGCGACATTATTTGATCATATAAATTCAAATTTTCATAAAGTGGCTCATTTTTCTTTATTTCATTCCTTTTCGAAAAATTATTTTCCAAGAATGTGACATCTTGTGATTCAATTTCAGTAGTACTTTCATATTCCAATTCACCAATGAACACATATCCTTTGGAGTGTTCCAAGTATCTTACGAAGACATATTTCTTTCCTTTTGGACTTAGTTTTCTAAACTTACCAAAATGATCTTTAATATATGCAGTAAAACCCCAAGGCCGTAGATCATTTAAGTTTGGTTTATTACCAGTCTATAATTCATAAGGAGTAGAAGATACTAATTTAGAAGGCACTTTATTCAATATATAGGCCACTTTTAATAACGCATCTCCCCAGAAAGAGATTGGTAAATTTGCCTGCGCCATCATGGACCTTGTCATATCCAACAATGTTTTATTCCTTCTTTTGGCTACACCATTTTGGTGAGGTGTATAAGGAGTAGTCAATTGTCTGATAATGTATTTTTCAATACACAGTTCTTCAAACTATTTTGAAAGATATTCACGTCCTCTATCGGTTCTTAATGCCTTTATACTTTTGTCTAAGTGATTCTCAACTTCATTCATATATCTTTTGAAGTATTCAAGTGCTTCTGATTTATGAGATATCAAATAGACATAACCAAAACGTGTGAAATCATCAATGAATGTAATGAAATATGAATCACAAGTCCTTGCCCTCACATTCATTGGACCACAGATATCAGAATAGATTAATTGCAATAGGAATCTAGCTCTTCTAGCCTTCCCAAATAGTTTACATGTAATCTTTCCAGCAAGATAATTTTCATAAGTTGGTATTTCAATTTTAGAGAAAGAACCTAGATGTCCTTCCTTTGCCAATCTATTCATTCGGTCTTGCCCTATGTGACCCAATCTAGCATTCCATGTAGTTATATCAACATCATTATTTTTAGAATAACATGACATTATACAACGGTCAATATAATAGTCATAAGTTGAAGGATTACAATCTAAAATAATCAAGCGATCATAACGATGTCAAAAACCATAAAAAATATTATCTAGAGTAATTCTTACACAATTACGACTAAAGAACAAATGAAAATGAGCATCTAAAAGAACAGACACAGACACTAAGTTTCTCAAATTTTTGGAGCATATAGGATGTCAAGAAATATTAAAGACCGGCCTCCACGCAAATCTACTTTGCAAGTGTCAATCCCTTTGACTTCAAGTCTTGTATTATTTCCTACATAGATCTACCTTGATCCAGGTGAAACTCAATGGAACTCCACAAACTCTTCTCGATATCGATCCACATGGTTGGTGACTCCTGAGTCTACAACCCACATAGGATAAGGTTCAGTTAATAAAATAGTGCTAGAAATATATGTAGCACTTAGAGATACGTTTAGAAATGCTACTTTTTTATCCTCAGGACATTCAAGAGCAAAATACCCCAGATTTTGGTAATTGTAGCACTTCATTTTGCTCTTGTCTTTCTTCTTGAAAAACCTTTTTCCCTTCTTGAAATTTGGCTTGTTCTTTTTCTCAGGGGTCCTTCTTCAGTCTCTTTACCCTTCCCGTTATTTTTCCACTTCTTCTTACGCTTGAATCCTGAAGAGTTCTTACCACTTGATTCTGCCATAAAGGCAGTAGAAGCAGCTTTAGCGGCACCAAGCCACTCATCTTCAAGTTCAACGTGAAGTGCAACATCAGAAAATGTTTTGATGCTGTCATTGTGGTTTAAGTTGACCTTCAGGTGTTCCTAACTGTTGGGAAGAGATCGGATTACTGCCTAAACCTGCTGCTCATCCGAGAGAACGTGACTAGCACTTTTGAGTTGAGCTATCATATTCGACATCACCCTAAGTTGTTGTTTGATGTTCTGATCATGACGCTTCTTGTAAGTGTCAAATTTGATAGTCAGCTGTCTGAGATAGGTAACATAAGTAATCTCATATGTTCCTTGCAAGTGTGTCTAGATGGCATTGGCAGTAGAAAATTCCTCACACTCATGTATGAGGTCATCCACTACAGAACTTACAATGATTCCACGTGCAATGGAATTAGCCTTTTTCGAAGCCTTATGATCTTCAAGTTCTCTTCTGTGTTGTGAAGTATTGCCCTCTTCTGGTAGACTTAATACATGGTTAATACTTTCAAAAGCATTTTTCTCTTCTAGTACATACCATATCCTACGACTCCAAATGTCGTAGTTGTCTCTATTTAGTTTTTCTCCTTTGTTCAAGTCAACAATTATGCTTTTTGATGCCATGTCTGTTATTAAGACATAATAACGCAAGTGTGTTATCAATTATGCATGCAAATTACACATTTAAGAAAATTACTTCACTTAAAGGTTTCATGTTTAGTGTAAAATCGAAAGGACACTTAAGAATCCAATCATCATATACGAACTAAAAACTTGACCAAAATTAAAAATTAATTTCTTAATGTGTATTAGGATGATAGCTTTCAATTAAGTTGTTTTAAACTCAAATAAATGAATGAAATTCACGTAAAAAGAGATAAACAACTTAATATATATATATATATAATATAATATAAAGTTAATAAATAACTTCATGTTACAAGTCAATCTAAAAATAAAAGTCATTCCACAAATATTCTAGATGACTTATGTACACCCAAAAAGGCTTTCTAGGCCAAATATCATGGTAAACATCAATTAATCTCTCGACTCAAGGATCATGGAGAGAATTTGCTAATATAGCTAATGCTTCCCAATCCGAGATTTCTACAGAGTTTTCTAGTTCTACACGTTTTACTTTAAACAAATGTATAAAACTAGCAACATTAATATTAGGTGACATCTTAAAAGACTTGAACTCTTTCAATTTCTTTTCTCTTTCCCTTCGTATAACCCTTTTAGTCCATAACAGATTTTGTGTTGCCTTAGGGACACCATTTCGTATGATCTCACGACCTCAAAAATATGCCCTTCGACGACGTGCTCTTCTACCTTGTCTCTTTGCTCGACATCTAGAACTCCCACTTGGAGTGATTTGAGTTTGTCCCCGTTCAGTCATTTCTAAAATAGGAACCAAGAAACAATTAAGAATGGATTTATCACTCAATGTGATGCTTATGTCACAATTCATCATAAAAGATAAAATCTGTTAAAATTATTATGGGCTAATTAAGGCAAAAAAATATCAAGTCTAATTCAAACACTTATTTATTTAAATCATAATCATGTCAAAATAAACAATTGTTAAAGAAATAAGAAAAGTGCAATTGCTTTCTTTCACATAATATGCCAATGAGAAGAATAATACAACCAACACAGAAATGGCTGCTTCACTTGGGCATAATAATTATATATATAGAAATCTGACAAAAATTATAAAAAAATGCCAAAAGTATTTTGGACAGAATATAAAGGACGCCACTAAAATTTCATTAAGATTGTTTTTCTAAGCCATTCCTTATTTGACTTTAACAACATTCCTTTTAGAAATATAATGAGATTCCAAGAAATTTAGCTGTCCAATGGATAATCACAAACTAAATTAGGCTGACTTTCCAATTGGTAGTTCATTCAATGGATAATCACAAACTAAATTAGGCTGACTTTCCAATTGGTAGTTCATTCAACTCAACTGATTATTTGGAAGTCAATTAGGATAGGTGTAATTAATAACACCACTTAAGAATCCTCTTTTCTAACACTTCAATGGTAGAAATGAATTCTTAATATGTCGGATCTAAAAATTAATTTTTCTTGATGTGTCTGACTGGATCAGCAGTGCGTCTGACTGGATTTTACTAGTTTATATTCGGTTAACAATTTTTCATACAGGTGAGTACTAATTCGATTTTCTAATTCTCCACTTAAAATCGAGATTTTACATGCAAAATTAGGGTAATAAACCTGGCTCTAATGCCATTGATAGCAAATTCATAGTAAAAATAGTGTATGTACCTTAATCCGTTGTAGTGGAAGTGTTGAATTTTCTAATGACACAACTGCCCCAAGTCAATCTTCATCTCTCTAAGTAACGGAGAGTTGATTCACAAACTAAAAGCCTCCTTTTTGGATTTTTATTGATGTTTTTATTGTTTACCACAGAGTTTTGTTTTTCACTGATCTGTATTCTTAAGCAAAAGAAAACAATACATATGTACAGTGGTGGGTGGATAAGCCAGTTACTCAGTAACTGTTCCCCCTATTTTTTAAAATTAAATTGCTCTCTTATCTTCCACTTAACAGATAATTAAAACAGAAAAGACTGGGTTGGGTCGATCCACATGGACGACACATAACCCGTAATCTAACACGAGGGCATTCAAGGGTTTTCCCTGGTGATCAATAAAGTTGGAACAAATAATAGACATTATTGTAGTTGATTTCTTCCCATCTACCCAATCTTTGGTGGCAGTAAGGAGTAAGGAGGGGCCTATTTATAGAGGATTGAATTTGATTGGGTTATTAAAAAAGCCACGACTGTTCACATATTTATCTTTATTAAAAAAGATTGAAATATAATATTTTATCTTTATTTTATTTCAAAAAAAATATTTTAAAATAAATCCAACAGATGGGTAATCTGTTGCAAAATATATTCTAGATGGGAAATCTGTTACAAAATATATTCGATTTGTTTGATAATTTACAACATATTGACAATCTATTGCAATATATATATATATATATATATCTTTTAGATTAATTCCAATAGATAAGTCATCCGTTGCAACAGATTGATCATCTGTTGTAACAGATGTCTATAATTATTTGATAATTTTAATAGATGTGTCATCTGTTACAACAAGTTAGTCATTTGTTTATTCAAATTAAGTCATAGATGGGGTAGAAAGAATAAGGTGCGTGCAGATGAATGGATCCACTTTCATGTGTGGGAGTTATGTATTACTGATAAGGTCATTGTGACAACACATATAAATTACAATAATTTTATGAATGCAGTTTTTAACCGATTAGGCATTGATCATTCAAACAAGATCCTACATTGTACAGTTAAAGTTTGATTGGTTTGAACTTATAAGGTGGAGGAACCATGAAGATGGTGTCGATAACCTATTATGATTTAATAACGGTTGTTGCTCATGTTTATGCATGTCAAGTTTTGGAAAGGGATCAATAATTGATGGCATTGTAGAGATCAAATAGTGATTGGACTGACTTTAAGGGTGTACTTGACTTTCAGAAGGCCTTCGAAGCCTCCCTATGCAGCAAACAAGAACGAAAACTCATATAAATTTCCCTGGCCCAAATTTATATGGATGGGTTATTCAAGAAGATGATTATACACCAAAAGGAGTCGTAGGGGAGTTGATGAAAGACTATATCATCTGAGACCTAATTGAAGAGGAAACATAAGGTATCAATCAAGGAACTTCTAGCGAATTTGACTGATAAAATTAACTTAAAACATGATAAATATAAATCAAGTGCAAATATGAAAGTGTAACCAAAAATAAAAATCTGTCAGTTGTCTCTCTCAAAGAAAAATACTGCAGCTGGACACTTTGCTAGGGAACTACAACTAGTTAGCATGGTCAAAATGATCACCTCTAAAGAAAATAATAAAACACCAAGGAAGCATCTTTGCAGGCACTAAGGGTTGAAATGATGTACAGTAAAGAAAGAAAACTTGTGCTAAGAAGTTCTGAAGTTAAAATAAGGAATCAAGCAAGGTGACAATTTTTGAATTTTAACTTGCATCCCATGTCTTCTGTTTGTGGTTCTAATCAGGTCAATAACAGTGAAAACAAAAAGGTATGAAGTTGGGTAGAAATCCCAAGCCTTTTTGTTTTTACTGCGACTGATATGACCAGAACTACAAATGGAAGGCCTAGGATGCAAGTGTAACTTTCAAAATTCCCGTCTTGGCTTGATTCCTTATCTCAACTTCAGAAGATCTTGGTGCAAGTTTTCATTCTTTACTGTACATCATTTCAACCCTCGGTTCCCACAAATCTAATTCCTTAGTGTTCTGTTATTTTCTCTGGAGGTGATCATTCCGACTATGCTAACTAGTCACAGCTCCCTAGCAAAGTGTCCAACTGCAGTATTTTTCTTTTGAGAGAGACGGCTAATGAATTTTCATTTTTGGTTACACTTTTATATTTGCACCTCATTCAGATTTCTCATATTTAAGTCAATTTTAGCATCTAGATTTGCTACACTTTCCTTGGTACCCTGTGTTTATTCTTTCATAAGGTTTAAGATGATATAATCTTCATCAACTCTCCTTTCTCTCACAGGTATTTTCCTACTGCAACTTCTGTTATATAATCATCACCCCGAGCTACCCAATCATATAAATTTGGGCTAGGACAATAACTATATTGATTTTCATTCTTGTTTGCAGCAATGTGACACTTCGGAGGCCTTTGAAAAGTCCATTGAACCCTTAAAATTAGTCCAATCACTATTGAATCTTCTTACAATACTACCAAAACTTGATCCCTTCACCAAACTTGACACATAAATATTTGGAAAGCCATCATTAAACTGTAATAGGATATCGACACCACCAACAAGGTCCCTCAGCCTTATCAGTTTAGACCTATCAATTTTAACTGTAAATTTCCTCAATAAATAAGATGTGGGTAATGGGTAAATATATAAAAACAATAGATGTAAATAACTAATTTGACAACATGCGAAGAAGAAGACGAGAAGGAAAGAACAGTAGTAACCATACCTACAATATCAAAAGCAAAAGGATCAAAACACCAATTTCAGTCGAGAAAAGATATAAATAGATTGAGATACGGAAGGATCCTCATGCAAAAGAGGAGTGAAAAGAGATAAAAAAAGGAGATGGTTATGAATATTCAAAAGAGGAGAGAAAGAGAAAGAAAAAAGATAAATTAATTTATGGCTGAAGAAGAGATAATTCTAGAGATGGGTTAATATATTCATTAATAACTTTTAGAGGTACGAGACGATTACATTGAAAAGACAAGATAAGACAACTCAAGGAGGTGACTTTTTCTTTATCCAAGGAATATTTCTTACTGCCTATTATTTAATCTCTTTTATTTCAAACAGAAAATTGCTTTAAAACTAAAAAACTTAAAATAGATAAGTCATCTGTTACAATAGATGTCAATATCAGTTTGATAATTTTCAACAACTCTGTCATCTATCACAACAGATGGCAACGTCTATTTAATAATTTACAATAAATAAGTCATTTGTTGCAATAGGTTGAACATCTATTTTAGTACAATTTCAATTAAGTTCATACGTTCAACTATAATTTCAATTGATTTAGCTAGAATTATGGATAAGCTCATAGGGTCAACTACAGTTTGAATTGAGTCACTACAGTTCTATGATGTTGGTATTGCATTCTTTCTGACCCAAGCCGTCAATCGATTAATCTGAGTTCAAACGATTCATACCAACTCATTGTTTAAGATACCTAAATTGATTTATCTAGATTTATGGATGAGTTCACAGGGTCGAGTATAGTTTTAATTGAATCACTGCAGTTGCATGATGTAGGTATTGTGTTCCTCCTGACCCGAGCCATTAACCAATCAATCTGAGTTGAAACAATTCATATTAACTCATTGTTTGAGATACATAAATTGATTTATCTAGAATTATGGATGATTTCATAAGGTCAACTACAGTATCAATTGAGTGGCTGCAGTTGCATGATGTTGGTATTGCATTCCTTCTGACTTGATCTATCAATCGATCAATCTGAGTTGAAACCATTCATATTAACTTATTATTTGAGATACCTAAAGTGATTTATCTAGAATTATGGATGATTTCATAGGGTCAACTAAAGTTTCAATTGAGTTGCTGTATTTACATAATATTGGTATTGCGTTCCTCCTGACCTGAGTCGTTAATCGATCAATTTAAGTTGAAACGATTCATATTAACTAATTATTTGAGATACCTAAATTAACTTATCTAGAATTATGGATGAGTTCACAGGGTCAACTATAGTTTCAATTGAGTCGTTGTAGTTGGATGATGTTAGTATTGCATTTCTCCTGACCCTAGCCATCAAACGATCAAACTGAGTTGAAACGATTCTTATTAACTCATTATTTGAGATACCTAAATTGATTTATTTAGAATTATGGATTATTTCATAGGGTCAACTGCAATTTCAATTGAGTCGGTGCAGTTGCATGATGTTGGTATTATTTTTCTCCTGACCCAAGCCGTTAACCGATCAAATTGAGTTAAAACAATTTATATTAATGCATTATTTGAGATAACTAAATTTATTTAACTATAATTATCGATGATTTCACAGGTCAACTACAATTTTAATTTAGTTGTTGCAGTTGCATGATGCTGGTATTACGTTCCTCCTGACCTGAGCCATCAACCGATCAATCTGAGTTGAAACGATTCATATTAACTTATTATTTAAGATACCTGAATTTATTTATCTAGAATTATGTATGAGTTCATAGGGTCAACTACAGTTTCAATTGAGTCGCTGTAGTTGCATGATTTGAGATAAATAAATTGATTTATCTAGAATTATGGATGATTTACAGGGTCAACTACAATTTCAATTGAGTGACTGTAGTTGCATGATGTTGGTATTGCATTCCTCCTAACCGAAGACGTCAACCGACCAATCTGAGTTGAAACTATTCATATTAACTCATTATTTGAGTTACCTAAATTTATTTAGCTAGAATTATAGATGATTTCCCAGGGGCAACTACAGTTTCAAATGAGTCACTATAGTTGCATGATATTGGTATTACATTTCTCCTAACCCGAGTCGTCAATTGATCAATCTGAGTTGAAATGATTTCATATTAACTCATTATTGAGATACTTAAATTGATTTAGCTTATTATTAAGCTAATATTAAATTCATCAGTGTTCCAGTTGAACTTAATACAATTTATTATGATGAAACAATTAAAATTTATCTCTTTTAAAAATTAATTAGGATCATTTCAAACCAAATTAGCATTTTCAAAACTTGTTATTCTTTTTCAAAATACAAATCAACCCATACAAATCATTCATTTACGGCAAAAATGCTTCATCATTTTAAATCTCGAGTTCTTGCTCTTTTTTTTCTCTCTCAATAATACAAACAAATATTACTCAACATATTGCTCAACCATTCAAAACAGATCAATTTTCTTTCCATTTCTTGTTATTATCTTCGAGAATGGATTAATAATTTTAAGTTTTGATGATAAAATTGTAGGAAGAATACGAGAAAACCCTAGTTTTTATCATAGTGTTTCGTTCACTGTCGTGGTATTATTGGATGATATTTGTACTGGTATTGATAGTCTTGGTAGTAGTCTTGGTGTAGGTATTGGTATAGGTGGTGTTGGTGTTGTTGTTGTTGGTATTGGTGGTGTTTTTGGTGGTGGTGGTATTGGTATTGGTATTGATAGTGTTGGTGGTATTGGTACTGGTGCTGGTATTGGTGGTATTGGTGGTATTGATGGTGGTGATGTTGGTAGTGGTGGTGTTAGTAGTGTTATTGGTGGTCTTGATGGTGGTGATAGTATTGGTGTCATTAGTGATATTTAGTGATGGTGTTGGTGGTGGTTTTGATGGTGGTGTTGGTATTGGTGGTGGTTTTGTTGGTCCATCTATTGCAACAGGTGGAACATCTGTTGGGTGATATTAATATATGTCTTCAAACAGATTCTCCATCTGTTGTAACAAATGTTTCAGCTGTTGGCATAAGACCAACCAGTATCAAGACTGTTTTGATCTCATCTTTCTGAAAGTTCATCTGTTGCAACATCTTATGCATCTGTCGTAACAACTAATTCATCTATTCCAACTGATTGGTTATCTATTGGATTTTTTTTGTAATATGGTGTATAAAAATTTATTGAAATCTGTCTTACCTTTTTTAAAAAATTATTCAGATGTCAAATGTAATATATTTTTTGTTCTTCTGTTATTTGTAGTTAAAAGATGTCTCCCAAAAGAAAAGAAACTAAAAGTGGATCAGATTTTGACCACCTAACAAAAAAGGCTAGAGTATAGATAGATTCGGAGGAACTTCCTGAACAATCTCAGTCAGGGAAAATTAAAGCTGAGGAAAGTTATGAAAATGATGTTGAGAGAGGTAGATAAGGATATGTAGAGGCTGGTGAGGAATATAAAAGTGAGTAGGAAGAAGAAGAATAGGAGGAAGTAGAAAGTAAAAAAGAGGATGATGATCAAAATGATGATAATACATCATCAATGGGATGTAAATTAAGAATGAAATCCAAGATGATCCTATCAAAACTATTAATATTGACAGGTTTAAAGTTGATATGTCGATAGATGACCCTGCAGATTTAAGTGGTGATTTAGTACTTAAATCTCAGTTGGGGAAACCTTTTGATGATTGTAGAAAAACAATGAAGGAGGAAAAATAGACGATTTTTTTTTAAGAAGAGCTTCTTTGGACACTTTTTTGAGCTTCCTGAGGAAAACAATGCTCATTTCTAAATGAGCATGGTATATGGTCTTATCAAATGCAAGATCAAGTATGTGGGGGATGATAAAAATTCGATGAAGGAGGGGAAAAGGATGGATGAAATCTAGATCAACTATTGTGGCATGCCGATTTATTTTGGCATGAAAGAGTTTGCCATAATGAAAGCTTGAGATGCGATAATCCAAAAAACCTCTAATCAAGGAAACATCCCGTAAAAAGTCCAAGGAAAGAAGGACAACGAAATTACCACCATCAAATAAATGTAAGGCATTGTCCAAGCGACCACCCGTCAAAACCAGAAAATGCAAGGAAAAAATAGATGGGTTGTTGGACATTGCTGGACGTGACCACAGATCCAAGAAGTTGTTACAAGATATCAAGAACAAATTCATACCAAAGAACTACAAGGAGCAATTGTGCTTAGTTTGGTTTGCCCATTCCATTATATTGGCAAGAGACGTCTACAAAGTCATAGAAAATGATTTTTTGGAGCTTGTCGAGGATCTCAAGAAATTCAACAACTATCCCTGGGGATATGACGGCTACAAGTTGACTTTCAAATATTTACAGACAAAGCTATCCTAAAGGACGATCACCTTGTACGGCTTTCCTTGGGCTTTTATGGTAAATATAATCACTATTTGTATACTCTTGCATTAACTTGTATTGAATAATTATTATGACTTTTTTTGGTTTGCTTTCTATTTACATTTTTTAAGCTTGGACATTTGAAGCCATTTCTCCCCTCCGAAAGTAGGTCAAGGATTACCCGGGTGAGGTTTCTCATCCAAGGATCCTTAGATGGTTGGCTGCAAAGAGCAACACGAGAATTAAGGAGGTTGATCTCTTTAACCCTTAGGATGATTTAGTAAGTCTTCTTTCAAGTAAAATAATTTGACTCAAAGGAAAATATTGAAACATATAATTCATATGTTGCAACATATTGTTAATTTGTTGTAATTTATCTTAACAAATTCCCCATCTGGTGCAAGAGATTGGTAATCTGTTACGACAGATGAGTCATTTTTCACAATAGATTACCCATCTGTTGCTTTGGTTCTCTAAACCTAACTTTAACAGATCACCCATCCACTACAACATATGCAATAGATGGGTAATCTGATGCAATAGATAGTTAATCTGTTGCCACATATGATTCATCTATTGTACCTTAAAGATCATCTATTGCATAAGTTGTCTGTGTTGATATATTGCCCAACTGACTGCAAATTATTGTTTAATTTAAACGTATCTACCCTTTTTTCAGGTTGTACATCTATGGATTGTACCCCACTCAACAAGAGTTAAGGATGACTTCCTTTATTACTCTAGGTCTTATTGATACAATAGTAGACCCAACAGTGGAGTCAATGAAGAAGAAATTGGCTGGAGCAACAACCATAAGAAGAGCAATTAGGCAAGGGCCTAATGTTGAGGCTCTTCATGACCAACCTACTGCAAAAGATCTGGGTGCCGCTTCTAGGGTGTTGCCGGTGGAGTTGTTGATGTTCGTGGTAGCATGCTGCTACTGCTTCTAGTCATGATGATGAGCATGTTGATGATTAAGAAAAGATAAATATGTTTGAAATTATGGTCCTTCTCTCCCTTACACCAGTCCCTCTCTCCCTTACATTGGTCTCTCTCACCCCTCTTCACCCTCATATTCTCGTTGTAATTAAAAGGAGTGCCAGGACAATAGGATAAACTCATTGAGAAAATAGATGTTATCGCTAAAGCTGTCGAGAAATTGAAATCAAAGAGGGGTTTTATACCATCTAAGAAGGTGAGTGAGCCCTAAACTCTTACAGTGGAGGTTAGGAAAAAGAAGAGAGCAATTAGACATATACTGTCAATTATGAAACCAAAACAAATTACAACTCCTCCACCTCCAAAAGTTTTTGAGATTCAGGGACCGTTGAAGAGGGTGGACATATACGCAGAACTTGACGCCAAACAGAAGGTTGTTCTGAGAAGGATCGTAAATTCCAAGGAATGCGTAAAATCCTACACCATGAATACCTTTTCCCCCAAGACTTCAAGAAGATGATAGATATGGGTCCGTGGTACGTGGACATGGTAAGTTTACTTTTCCTAACCTATCCTTCTAATCTGCTCCATATAGAAGAAGTTACGCAATAGATGTGTCATCTGTTGCAACATCTGGGTATTCTAGTGCAGCTGCGTATTACTTTTCCACTTTATTTTTCTTTTTTAAAATTACTAACCTATTCAAAAATTGTCTTCTTATAACATAGTATGTTAATAAAATTCTTTGCCTCATGAGGGGTAGACAATTAGCGTACTCGGATGCTTATGATGCTGCCGGTAGGATAATGGAACTCAACTTCTACAACAATTTCAAGAATAGGTATGATAAGATCACTGTACAAGCGTCAACTCCCAATGGCCCGAAATTTGATTCGTTAGTTTCTGTGTTCAAATAGTATGAAGATATAATTAAATATGTTAGAGGAAAGAGGCCATATCCATACGGCAAGGACTGGACCAAAGCAAAGAGGATTCTTGCAATCATGAACATGGAGGTCAAATATTTTTTAGCTCTTGAGATACTACTCCAGGAGGGAAAAATGAAGGTTTATGACTGCAATTTACCTGCCTTCGATGAGGCCATTTTTTCACCCGCATGCAGCTATTGTTGGAGTTGTTCCCCAATATTGTTGAGGCAGAGTAAACTGTTGGATCATTTTTCAGTCAAAGTATTGAATGAAAGATGGGAATTTGAAGGTACAAACAAGGACATGACCCTTCCAAAAAATGAAATTAGTGTCGCATGCGGGTCGTATGCGCTTGCACACATCGAGTGTTTGCTGACTGACACAGAAATGACCGAGCCAATGACCTTTCTATGCGACAACACTGTGGCAAATATGCATTAGGTCTGGGCTTATAGGTTACTAACTAAATGCTCGGAGCCTGTGTATAAAAACGAAGATGTAAACACACAAACACCATGACAATTTTTATTTCATAACTTTTTATATTTGATGAAAATTGAATTTTTTATAATGCAGTAGATTGTCTAACTGTTGTAACAGATAATCTATCTTTTCTGACAGATAGTTTATCTATTATAATAGGTTGTTCATCTGTTGCATTTTGCAGATATTTATATCTAAGTCTATCTATTGCAACAGTGGAAAGACCTATTTGATAATTTTAAACTAATGACCTACATGTTGTAACATATGTCTAAATCTGTTTGATAATTTTCAACAAATATGTCATCTAATATAACAAATACATTATTTGTTGCAATATTTGAATCTAGTATTCTATTTCAATTAATAAGTTCAAATCTAAGGATAACATAGACAAAATAAAATAATTCGAAGCCTTCAAAAATTATATGAAATAAATCAACAAATAAATGAAATGTAAAAAAATTGTTATGGGTACAAATCTCAACAAATAAATTAATAATTTAAGTTTTGGTACCAACAATTCCTAAGGAGAGGTTATTACTTTGACGGACTCACGCTGTAAAGATCTACTCGATATGGACAATTATTAGAAAAATTAAAAAAATTATAATCGATTAAAAAAATTATTAAAAAAGAATAACAGTAAATCTAAGATGTACAACATAGAAAAATAACAGTTTCAACAGATCACACATACGTTGCCACAAGTGTGTTATATGTTGCAACATATAACTAACCTGTTGCAACGAAAGATTAATATGTTGTAAATAATAAAAAAAATTCTATACTGTTATAATTTCTTCCAACAAATCACTTATCCGTTAAAACAGATTTTTGGTCTGTGCAACAGATCAACTGTCAATCTTATTTAGATTTCTTCCAATAAAACTGTCATCTATCACAACAGATGAATTATCTATTGGGAGAAATTAACCTATTGCAACAGAAGAGTAATATGTTGTAAATAATAAAAACAGTTTCTATACTGTTGTATTTTTTTCAACAGATTACTCATTTATTAAAATAGATAACTGGTCTGTGCAATAAATCAATTGTCAATATTGTTCAGATTTCGTTCAATAGAATTCTCATTTATCGCAACAGATAAATTATCTATTGGGAGAAATCAAAGTCTTGGACATTTCATCCTGTTAGAATAGTTGATAGGATTTCAAACAATAGATTGTTCATCTGTTGCATCATATGGTTTATCTATTGCATCAGATGGTTCATCTATTGCAGAAAAAAATAGTAGCAGGATTTTGTCCAATTGAACAACAACAATATCACCACTCAATATCCAATAAACCATTTTTATCAAGAACAACAACAAATCAACCTAGCAACGCCAACATAACACACACATAATACAGACGACAAGAACATCATAAGTGACTAAAAACACCAAAATTGTTATTTTGTTTGTACAAATGCAAAAAAAAATCAAACTTCAAAAAACTAAACAGACACCAACAAATTGAATCAACAGTTCGACAACAAGAACTAAGTAACAACAAAAAATTATTTTTCACTTCGAAGAGAGCAGAGAAGAATAAGAAATACCATAAATTAGTTTTTTCTTCGGTCACTATTTCAAATTTAAGTAATAATATTAAAATTGTTAACCAATATTAAAAGAGAAGTTGGTTCAAGTTCCTTTTTTTCTTAATAACTAAAAAGCCCTAATTTTTTACCTGTAAAAGAAGAAAAGAAATGATAAAGGAATCAAAGTTGTTGTCGTCGGAGAGCAATGTCGTCATGTCGATTGAAGGTTGAAAGTCAAAAAGAAACTCGAATCCTAATTATTAGTCTCCGGGAGGTTGAAGTCGTCAAAGATTGAAGAAAGAAATTTACAAAATTGTTGGTTGGGAGAAGCTTGAGAGAAATAGTCGAGATAGAGAGAGGAGAGAGTGAAGAGAGATAGTTGATTTGGAGAGGAGAGTGGTGTGGGTTGACATGTATTTTTGAAAAGGTTAGAAAGTTTTGAAAATATTAATAAAGTCCACAATTAACTTAATTTAGTTTCGTAAATATGTTTGATCTTTAAGTTGGTCAATGTCACCAATTCTTCAATCAAGACTTAAATGACACTTTTCCTTCAATTTTCTCCCCTTACTGTAAACTGTGACGAATTTAAGTTTCCATTCTTAATCTTCAACTTTATATTTATGTGATACCAACTAGTTAAGATTAAGATTTGGTTATTTGTTATGTTAAATTAAATTAATCACTAGATTGAGTTTCAGCAATAACATTGACAGCTACGCATTAATAGAATTTTTCCATAGACCAATTTGATCTTAGGTGCATTTACTTCAGATTTCTGGACACACTTCAAATGTATGGGTGTTTATTTACTCTTGAAAAGGGCATAATAAGAAAATCTTGGAAGGGAGAATAATAAAAATAGTGGATGGCCCATGCAGGTCTCGAGAACCTGCGATCTTTACTTTATTGGCATGATGCTTTAACCAACCACGCTAATGAGCCTCGAAGTTGATTTACATCTAACCATTAAAATAAATTTACACTCTCTTTAATCCAGTGAGTGCAGTGTTCTTGTCAAGTATAAAACCTTTTTAAAAAATGTTTTCATAAAAGTCACAAAGTCAAGGAGTGATGTAAGAGAAAACTGAACCTTATTGACAAATAAAAGTTAAAACATATTGTAAGACCCAACAAAATTTCTAAGCTTAATTCAGTCCTTTCAGCTTGTCAAGGGGTCTCAGACTTAGAAAAAAAAATTCTAACTAAGTTCCTAAACTTAGCCTATTATTGTCCTTCGAAAGTTGGAAATCTAATTTCACCACCTTAAAGTCCTTTAATGATCTATATTTTTGTTAATTCATGATCAAAGAGTTCCATAGGTGGTCCCAAATAAGTTTTGGGTTTTTTGGACCATGTTTAGACCACGTTTGGAAGCCCAAAATAGTGCACCAACGCTATCTTGGCCCGCCGCATCGCCAATCGCATTGGTTGATATTGTTGAAGGTTTATAGGGTCAAAGTACTGAGACTCAATGCGATGATCGGGCAATACATCGTGTATCGCATCGATGCCATCGACGCGGCGCGTCGATAATAGCATCGATGCCCAGTTTCAATCACTAAATGTCCATATTTTTAAGGGAAGAGGGTTAATTTCCCATTCTAATATAGGTCTAAAACACGGGATTTAGCCCTAATTCAACCAAAATATAGTCTCTCTCAAGTTTCTCTTAAGAACAAGTTAGGGTTTTCAATTAAGGATTCAAATTCAATACTCAAATTCAAGAATCTCTCCATCAATCTTTGTAAAATCAAGAACTAAGGTATGTAAAGTGTTGATTTAGGGATTCCTTTCATCCATGAAGTCCAAGAACCCTTTTTCAAATTATAAAACATGATATTTATGTTGTGGGTTATTTGTAACCGTGTTTATCTTATTGTATGATTCCCAAGTTGGAATCTTTATGTGTTTTTTATGTAACTACGTTAGCATGCAAGTTGAAATTCATGAATTGAGTTGTTTATGATGAGTAAGTTGATAATTGCACCCATGCACCCATGCAAGTTGTAAGGTATTTGACAAAATGCCTAAGAGGGTAGAAATTGTGTATTATAGCTCAATTGTGACTCAAATAATAAATGCATGCTTTACCCTTATGACCAAGAATGACTTCCATGATCTTGTGTGCATTATGAGTATTTAATGGAATGTTCATGAGATTAGGTTGATGAATGTATGACCTGTCTATATGCAATTCCATCTATGTACAACATTATGATAACCATGTGCTTTATGAAATCCCCAACTTATTGTATTATGAATTATTGATATTGGTCACGTGTTCAAGAAGTGTCAAGTCTTGTCAGTTTCATGCTACGAGTCTTGGGGGTACTTGTACCCAACAATTTAGCTGTGTGCCTAGAGCCAGTGTCAGTTTTCACGATACTCTCAGTTAAGCCATGATCATTAGAATTCAGTTAGTTATATGACTCAGGAAAACTCAGTAATCTTAGTGCCCTCGGTAATCTCAGTAACCTCAGTAATCTCAGTCAGTTATCAGATCTCAGTAGTATTCCATCAGTCAATAGAAATTTAGTAAACTCTATTCAAATCAACTAAATAATACTATCAGTAACAGTTTAGTTCAGTTTAAATCAGTTCAGTGTCTCTTTAGTTGGGAGTAGGATTTAGCACCGAGTGAACCCAAGGATGGGGACTCACCTATTAGCAAGTAGAGGGTGTGATCCTTAGAAGCAATCCTTGCATTCTAGAACTACGTAGCCAGCGTAGGTTGATATGTACCCTACGAGTTTAGGTATTATACACCTCATTCAAGTTTTTCAACTAGGAGGGGTTGACGGAAGAGCTCCCTGTCAAAGAGAGTTTACTCATAGATTGTTTTAACCTGTGGCACGGTACTGACACCCTTCCATCTGGGGTTACAGGTTGGACCCCACCAGTTTAGTTTCAAGGCATGTTGATTAGATAATTAAATCCCAAAGTCTCAGTTTCGGATCCAATCTCAGTAATAGAACTCAATTTAGTTCTACAGTTTTAGGACTGTCAGATACAGTCGCTCAACTCAGTCCGAAACTCAGTTAGTTCCATCAAAATTAGTACTGTCAGACACATTCCCCTATTTAATAGTATATTAATTATACGAAATTTATGTTACGAGTATTCAAATTTCAGGATTGTCAGATATAGTCAATCAGACCAGTTCTTAATAATCAGAACTGTCAGAAACAGTCATTCCTTTATCAGTAATATGACATTAGTTCCTCAGTATTCAATAAATTTAGTCATTCATTATCCCTAAATAAGTACTCAGATATCAGTAAATCCACATTATCAGAATTCATGAGTCATTATTATGACGATCTCAGTTATAGTTATACATTCATGCATGTATTCTCACATTCATGTTATTCAGTAAGTTAGTATTGTTCATGCATATGAACCATTGCATTTAGCCTACCTTTCTTGCATACCAGTACATTCAATCATGCTGACATATTTGCGCTATGGTGTTTTACACACAGGTTCAGAAGCACGCGCTCCAGAGTATTAGTAGCATTCCAATTTTAGTAGTCAGAGTCAGCAGTGAGTCCCCATTATTCGAGGATGTTATTATTTGATTATTTCATTTTTTAGTACTTAGTTTTTTTAAGCAAATGAAGTTAGTTGGGGGATTGTCCCATCAACTCATTATTCGGACAATTCAGTTTTAGAGGCTTTCAGGCTATAATATGTTCAGACAGTTATTTTAGTTGTTTTGGTGTTGTTATACCATATTTTTAGTTATGTATCAGTATTGAACCTTATGGCCTTTCAGTTCATGTTTTCGTATTTAAGATATTATTATTATTATTATTCAGTGCTCATTTACAGATATTAGTCATGGGTTAGCTTGTGGTCCTTTGGGATTATGAGCACCGTAAGGCATTTCGAGTACCAGATTTGGGGCGTTACAAACTTGGTATCAGAGCCTAAGGTTCAACATCCTAGGAAGTCTGAAAAGTTGCATCTAGCATAGTCTTGTACATGGGTGTGTTGTGAACCACACTTATGTGCAGGAGGATATGTGATGTTTTAGGAACAATTTTCCTTCTTTCAGTATTCATGTTGTGAGAGTGAGCATGAGCTCCATCCAAACTCTCAGTTTAATCACTTCTTCTCTTCTATTTATAGAACATGCCTCTAAAGAGGACTCAGGAAAGAGGAATGAGAGATCAGCCAGCCTCAGCCCGATCAACCTAACCCTTTAGGCGAACATATCTCTCATGCATAATTCAGGACTGCATTCACTACTCTAGCCAATTAAGTCACAACTCAGAATGATCGGCCAACTGCTATTCTGGCCAACCCAGTGGCCAATTCTGCTGCAGCCAGGATTCAGGACTTCATCCAAATGAATCCTCCTCTATTCTCAGGTTCTAAGTCCGACGAGGATCCACAGGAGTTCCTCGATCAAGTTTAGAAAGTCACAGATATCATGGGAGTAACTTCCAGTGAGAGTGCAAAGTTAGTCGCCTATCAGCTATAAGATGTAGCCCATATGTGGTTTAAGAAGTGAAAGGTAGATAGGGGTGCAGATGCAGAGCCCATAGAGTGGGAAGAGTTTGCTATGGCCTTCTTAGGTATATTCTTTCCCTTAGAGCAAAAATAAGCCAAAGTGTTAGAGTTCATCAACCTCAAACAAGGTAGAATGAGCATAAAAGAATACTCCCTCAAGTTTACTCAGTTAGCCAGGTACGCCTCCAATTTAGTAGCAGACAATAGAGCTAGAATGAATAAGTTTATGCCTGTGATATCAGTTAAAGTCATTAAGAAGTGTAGGACTGCGATATTGATTAAGGAGATAGATATATCTAGGCTTATGGTCCATGTTCGACAGATTGAGGAGCAGAAACTTAAGAAGAAAGAGAGGGAAAATAAGAGAGCCAAAATTGGTAGTTATAGTTTTTCTCAGCCAGGGTCGCAGGGTGGTAACCGTTCTCAGCATAGATAGAAGTTTCCAACCCCAGTTCCATCTTTAGTTAGTGCACCAACACTAAAGTTCAGAAATGACCGTAGAGATAGGGTACCAGGCTCTAAGGCCCATGGTAGTGAGGGCAAAGTTTTTACTCATCCACTTTATGAAGAGTGTGGTAAGCATCATAAGGGTATATGTAGAACAGACAGTGATGTGTGTTTCGGATGTGGCGAGTCAGGTCACAAGGTTAGAGATTATCCTAGGGCTGGCCCTAGAAGAAAGCACGATCGTCCTTCAGATCAGTCCGATCGCCCAAATTAGCAGTGTGCCAGTTCCAGCGCTATCAGTGGGCAACACCCAAACAGACTCTATGTACTTTAGTCTCGACAGGATCAGGAAAATCCTCCTGGTGCATTCACTAGTATGTACAGGTCCCTCATTTACATATTCACATTTTTTCAGATTTAGGAGCTTCCTTTTTATTTTATGACTCCTTTCATAGCAGTCAACTTTAAGGTCAGACCAAATGTTAATAGGAACTTTTACAATCTCTACCCAAGTGAGTCAGTCTAACACAGGCCGAAAGGTATTCAGTAACTATCCGATTATGATACCTAGAAAGTCAAGCCTTCAGATTCTAGTAGTAATGCTAGTATGTGTAGAAAATCAATAAGGAAAGATGATACCCGACCTATTCCTACCTGAATGCAAAGTTTTGTACTTTAAACCTCCCGATACTTATGCATGCTTTACGTTTCAGTCCCATGAATACAGCTTATATCTATGCACTTGTGTTTCAAGTTCCTCATATGAGGAGTTCAAGTTCATCCAATGTTGCGGATCATGTTCCACAAATTCAAAAATTACAAACCCAGTTCACATAGCTCATGACTCATGAACTCATGTCATGCTTTACAGTATGCTTATCCCACACGATTCATGACATCACTTCTAGTGTTCAATCAAACTCAAATTATTCCACATATACCTTCATTTTAGATCCCTCAATGAATTCATAGTGTTAATGTTCCATCCTGCAGGCCTCAGTTACAGTGTCAGTTTAGTAATCAATATTCAGTAAAGGACTCAAATAGTCCTACAGAACCATGGCTTTCAGATATCAGTTACTTAGCTATCAAAATTAAGTACTCCCGTACTAGTCTAACCCTCAGTTATAGAAACCAACATTCAGTCTTAGTTACAGTCTTAGTTATGTTTACAGTCTCAATTACCGTCTTAACTACAATCTCAATCCCAGTCCTAGTCCATTTAGATCAGAAACTCAGTCCAGTTTCAAGATTTCCCGACCATAGCATATGGCCATTAGTTACTCAGATAATAGTATTTCAGTACCTCAGATTACAGAATATTCTTAAATCATGTTAGATGCCTTGTCTTGCGTTCCTAAGGCAATATAGTTTTACCTCACTCATGCTTAGTTACCTCATGTTACCTAGTCAGTCATTACCTTCTATGTATAACACTATAGTTTCAGTCCAGCTATCCCGAATCAAGTGCAGTTCAATTTTACATGTCCAGTATTCATCTTTCAGTCATTCAGTTAATTAGACAAATTAGTATATCCATGTTTTCGTGCTCAGTGCCCATGTGAATCTCTTCAATGGTCTTAGTTTCAGTGCATAAGTTTTAGTCACCTTATCTTAGACGATGTTTTATAGGCCTTGCCTCTTAGTACGAAAAATCCCTGCCATGTAGCGATCTCCTATTCAGATGTCCTGCTCAGGACAGACTAAGATTTATTTTCTCCCTATCGTCACTAGAACTCTATAGAAAAAATGTCATAGAAATGCTCCAGTTGAATATAAGTTTTCAGTGAGAGTTAGTCTGCAATTCCAGTAATTCAGTTTAGCAATCAGAAAATAAATTGTATGGTATAGTTTCCCATCTGTCCACCTAGTCCTACCATAAAAAATCTCAGGAATGTACCAGTTCCAAGATAGAAAGTCCCAGTAGTTGCAAGATCAGCTCAGTTCATATATCATGTCTTTGATTCAGATCTTAAATATTCAGCCGCGATTTAGTTCGTAGGTGCCCTGTGCATCGTCCCAGTTTTTCTCAGTATCTTAGTTAAGTCATTATTCTTATAGAGACATAATATCCCAAGGGGGCGATACACAATAATTCCCCGAACTCTCATAACATAAAATATTCCATTATCTCTTCTCATAATAAATCTTGTTTAGAGTAAGGGGGTACTTATAAGTTGACCCTCAAACTCCGACCTCAACTGTAAGACACGTATTCAAGGTGCTCAATTCAGACCACGATAATCCAGATCATGTATCACATTCCAAACTCAGTTACATTCTTATGTTTCCACTCATACATAATTAGTAGTTAATCTCAGATTCATCAGTATTTTCAGTTTAAGGTAACAGTCTTTCTTGAACTCATTCAGTTTCATGTTCAGATTTTAATTTCAAACTCGACATTTAGTTCCATGTTTAAATTCTCATCATAAACTTGGAATCAAATACCATTGCCTATTCAGTCATGCATTCATGTATCGCTTCAGTCATATAATCATACATTAGACATGCATTCTCATCATGAGAAACTCAGCTTATGAAAAATCTCAATCATGCATTCATGAACCAGTTACTCATGCCTCAGATATGCATATTCATTATGATACATTTGACTTTTCAATCATGTCTCGGTTGTTCATGTTCAATATGTACTTTAGTTTATTATTTTTCCCCTTTCAATCAGGCTCATTTGAGGATGAATGTTCCTAAGGGGGAGATATTGTAAGACCCTACAAAATTTTTAAGCTTAACTCAGTCCTTTAATCTTGTCAAGGGGTCCCAGACTTGGAAAAAAATTCTAACTAGGTTCCTCATATGAGGAGTCCAAGTTCATCCATGTGCTTTATAGTATGCTTAGCCCACATGATTCATGACTTCACTCCTAGTGTTCATTCAAATTCAGATTATGCCACGTATACCCTCAGTTTAGATCCCTTGGTAAATTTGTAGTGTTAATGTTCCATCCCACAGGCCTCAGTAACAGTGTCTGTTTAGTATTTAATATTCAGTAAAGGACTCAGATAGTCCTACAAAACCATGGCTTTCAGCTATCAATTACTTATCTATCAAAATTCAGTACTCCTATACCAGTTTAACTCTCAGTTATAGAAAACTAGCATTCAGTCTCAGTTACAGACTTAGGTATGGTTACAGTCTCAATTACCATCTTAACTACAATTTCAATCCCAATCCTAGTCCAGTTAGATCAGAAACTCAGTCTAGTTTCAAGATTTCTCAACCGTAGCATATGTCCATCTGTTACTCAAATAATAGTATTTTAGTACCTCAAATTATAGAATGTTCCCGAATCATGTTAGACTCCTTGTCTTGCGTTCCTAAGGTAATACAGTTTTCCCTCACTCATTCTTAGTTACCTCATGTTACCTAGTCATTCATTACCTTCTATGGATAACACTCTATAGTTTCAGTCTAGCTATCCCAAATCATGTGTAGTTCAGTTTTACATGTCCAGTATTCAGCTATCAGTTATTCAATCAATCAGATAAACTAGTATATCCATGCATTCGTGCTCAGCACCCATGTGAATCTCTTCAATAGTCTCAGTTGTATTGCAAATGTTTAGTCACCTTATTTAGATGATGTTTTATAGGCCTTGCCTCTTAATACAAAAAATCCTAGCCATGTAGCGCTCTGCTATTCAGATGTCCTGCTCAGCCTGAACAAGATTCATTTTCTCCCTACCATCACTAGAACTCTATAGAAAGAATATCATAGAAATTCTCCAGTCAAGTTTAATTTTTCAGCGTGAGTCCATAAAGCCAGTAATTCAGTTTATAAATCAGACAACAAATCTGTATGGTGCAGTTTCCCATCTTTCCACCTAGTACTACCATCAGAAATCTCAGAAATATACCTGTTCCAAGATAGAAAGTCCCAGTAGTTACAAGATCAGCTTAGTTTATATATCATATCTTAGCTTCATATCCCAGATATTTAGCCGCGATTCAGTTCGTAGGTGCTCTGTGCATCGTCCTAGTTTTTTCCAGTATCTTAGTCTAGTCAGTATTCTTATAGGGACATAATATCCATGATAATTTCCCAAACTCTCATGACATAAAACGTTCCATTATCTCTTCTTATAATGAATCCAATTTGATGTAAGAGGGTACATATAAGTTGACCCTCAAACTCTGACCTCAATCATAAGCCACGTATTCAAGGTGCTTAATTCAGACCATAGTAATCCAGATCATGTATCACATTCTAGACTCATTTACGTTCTCATGTTTCTACTCATGCATAATTAGTAATTAATCTCAGACTCATCAGCATTTTCAATTTAAGGTAACAGTCTTCCTTGAACTCATTCAGTTTCATGTTCAAATTTTAATTTCAAACTCTTCATTCAGTTCCATGTTCAGATTCTTATCATAAACTTGGAATCAAATACCATTGCCTATTTAGTCATGTATTTATGTACTGGTTCACTCATATAATCATACATCAGACATGCATTCTCATCGTGAGAAACTCAGCTTATCAGAAATCTCAGTCATGCATCCATAAACCAGTTACTCATGCATCAAATATGCATGTTTAGTATAATATATTCGTCTTATCAGTCATTCTAGTCATGAAGTCATGTCTTGATTGTTCATGTTTAATATGTACTTCAGTTTAACATTTCTTCCCTCTTAGTCAATCTCATTCGAAGACGAATATTTCCAAGGGGCAGATATTGTAAGACTCCACAAAATTTCTAAACTTAATTCAGTCCTTTAAGCTTGTCAAGGGGTTCCAGACTTAAAAAATTCTAACTAAGTTCCCAGACCTAGCCTATCATTGGCCTTAGAAAGTTGGTAATCTTATTTCGCCACCTTAGCGTCCTTTAATGGTCCGTATTTTTGTTAATTCATGATCAGTGAGGTCCATAGGTGGTTCCAGACAAGTTTTGAGTTTTTTGAACCACGTTTAGACCATGTTTGGAAGTCCAAAACAGTGGACCAATGCGATCTTGGAGCGTCTCCAATCGCATTGGTAGATATTGTTACTGGTTGCCAGGGTCAAAGTATTGAGACTCAATGCGATGATGGCGTGATGAGTCGACTATTGCATTGATGGCGTCGATGCACCGCATCGATAATAGTTTCAGTCATTAAATGTCCATATTTTTAAGGGAAGAAGGGTCAATTTACCACCCCTATATAAGTCTAAAACACGGGATTTAGTCCCAATTCAACCAAAATATAGTCTCTCTCTGAAGTTTCTCTAAAGAACAACTTAGGGTTTTCAATTAAGGATTCAAATTCAATACTCAAATTCAAGAATCTCTCCATAAATCTTCGTAAAATCAAGAACTAGGGTATGTCAAGTGTTGATTTATGGATTCCTTTCATTCATTAAGTCCAAGAACCCTTTTTCAAATTATAAAACATGATATTTATGCTGTGGATTGTTTGTAACCATGTTTATCTTGTTGTATGGCTCCCAAGTTGGAATCTTTTTGTGTTTTTTTATGAAACTAAGTTAGCATACAAGTTGAAATCCATGAAGTGAGTTGTTTATGATGTGTAAGTTGATGATTGCACCTATGACCTAAGTTGTGCATGTAAGGATTTTGTCAAAAAGCCTAAGAGGATAGAAATTATGTATTATAGCTCAATTGTGACTCAAATAATAAATGCATGCTTTACCCTTATCACCAAGAATGACTTCCATGATATTGTGTGCATTATGAGTATTTGATGGAATGTTCGTGATATTAGGTTGATGAAAGTATGACATGTCTATATGCAATTCCATCTATGTACAACATTATGGTAACCATGTGCTTCATGAAATCCCCAACTTATTGTATTCTGACTTGTTGATATTGGTCATGTGTTCAAGAAGTGTCAAGTCTTGTCATTTTCATAGTATCGAGTCCTGAGGGTACTTGTACTCGACAATTTAGCTGTGTGCCTAGAGCCAATGTCAGTTTTCACGATGCTCTCAGTCAAGCCATGATTATTAGAATTCAGTTAGTTACATGACTCAGGATAACTCAGTAATCTCAGTACCCTCGATAATCTTAGTAACCTCAATAATCTCAGTAATCTCAGTCGGTTATCAGATCTTAGTAGTATTTCGTCAGTCAATGAAAATTTAGTGAACTCTGTTCAAATCAACTAAACAATACTATCAACAACAGTTTAGTTTAGTTTAAATTAGTTCAGTGTCTCTTCAATTAGGAGTAGGATTTAACACCGAGTGAACCCAAGGATGGTGACTCACCTGTTAGCCAGTAGAGGGTGTGATCCTTAGAAGCAATCCTTGCATTATAGAACTACGTATCCAGCGTAGGTTGAGATGTACCCTACGACTTTAGGGATTATACACCTCATCCGAGTTTTCCAACTAGGAGGGGTTGACGAAAGATCTCCCTGTCAGAGAGGGTTTACTCACAGCTTGTCTTTACCCATGGCACGGTACTGACACCATTCTAGATAGGGTTATAGGTTGGACCCCACCAGTTCAGTTTTGGGGCATGTTGGTTAGATGATTATCTCCCACAGTCTCAGTTTTGGATCCATTCTCAGTAATAGAACCCAGTTCAGTTCTACAGTTTCAAGACTGTCAAATAGAGTCGCTTAGCTCTGTACGAAACCCAGCTAGTTCCATAAGAATTAGGACTGTTAGACACAGTTTCCCAGCTAATAATATATTAATTATATGAAATTCATGTTACCAGTATTCAGATTTCAGGACTATCAGATATAGTCAATCAGACCAGTTCTTCATAATCAGAACTGTCAAAAACAGTCATTCCGTTATTAGTAATATGACATCAATTCCTCAATACATAATATACTTAGTCAATCAGTATCTCAGTATTAGTACTCAAATATCAATAAATCTATGTTATCAGAATTCATGAGTCGGTGTTATCACAATCTCAGTTATGTTATGTATTCGTGCTTGTATTCTCACGTTTAAGTTATTTTGTCAGTCAGTATTGTTCATGCATATGAACCATTGCATTCAGCCTACCTCACTTGCATACCAGTACATTCAATCGTACTGACGCATTTGCGCTATAGTGTTTTATACCATAGGTTCAGAAGAACGTGCTTTAGAGTATCAGTAGCATTTCAATTTCAGCAGTCAGAGTCAGCAGTGAGTCCTCATCATTTGAGGATGTTATTATTTGATTTTTTTTCAGTACTTAGTTTATTTCAGCTGATGGAGTTAGTTGGGGGATTGTCCCATCAACTCTTTATTCAGATAGTTCAGTTTTAGTGGTTTTCATACTACAACATGTTCAAACAGTTATTTTAGTTATTTTGGTATTGTTATACCATATTTTCAGTTATGTATCAGTATTGAACCTTTTGGCCTTTCAGTTTATGTTTTCGCATTTAAGATATTATTATTATTATTATTCAGTGCTCAGTTATAGATATCAGTCATGGGTTAGCTTATGGTCCTTCAGGATTATGAGCACCGTGTGGCATTTCGGGTACCAGATTTGGGGCGTTACACATATACAATTTGGATAACACTATGTGGTATCAACTTTGACAAACTCTCAACTCCATAGAGCTGTATGACCTTTATAAAAATCTTTGCAGAAATGAGGACATTGATCCTCGACTTGGGGAACAAACGGAACCAATAAGGGGCTAGTATTGAACTCCAGTACAGTTGCAGCATAGGAATCAAGTTCTTTATGGTAACGAGCAATATCATCATTCAAACTAACAGATGGAGTTTTTGATAAAACTTAGGAACAGAGTGTTCTTATTCAACGGGGATCATCAGTTACAATTGGGTTGCATTACTAACTTGGCTGATGTAGTGCTCCTTCTCAGCATTGAATTATCCCAATTCCTGGGGAACGTACGAAACCAATAATTGATCATATGGATTTACAATAGCAGTAGCAACATTGGATTATCCTAATTCTTAATTTTCTTAAAACTAATTAGGTCGAGTTTCTTATGATTTTGCAGTTTCTTCTCTTGCAATTGATATTGAGCAGACGATTCATAGTTTCTTGATTTCCTTGAAACTGATATTGAGTAGATGATTTCATAGTTTTTTTATTTTCTTGAAACTGATATTGAGTAGACAATTTCACAGTTTCATGATTTTCTTGAAACTAAATAGAGTAGATGATTTTGTAGTTTCTTGATTTTGTATTGGGACATAATAATCAAGACGTTGGATAAAAAATTATTTCTGACATGATATGAAATAGAACTCCTCGTAATGTGACATAAAACGAAGTAGCTGTGTCGAATTTGACGACTTCTTGTTAATGCTGCTAATGTTTCATTAGTAAGGCGATATTCTTTGATATTCCAGACATGAGTTCCTTCATCAAAATGAAAGGTTTTCTTGAATACAATGACTGAGTTTGTCCTATCGTAAATTGGCTTACTAGTGTCGAGTCCTTTCCAAGAGCTGTTACCGCTAATGATTTCCATGTTGATATTCTTACCATTTCTTTTTTTTCTTCATTAATTGAATGAAGAGATAGTTTACACTAGTGGTCGTGGAGTCAAATAATAGAGAAGGCTTATTGTTGTTGTTGGAAAATAAAATTTTGAGACCGAAAAATAAATAAATTGGGATAAGAAAAATACTACAACAATCAATTTATTGATTTTAATATATGAGTGTTACAATCTCTATGAATCCTTTGATTCACCTTTTCAAATTTAAATTCAAAGGCTTAAAGTTTGATCTTGAATTTGAACTCGATTTGATGGACTTAAGGGATTTGTCTTGACTTGTGCTTGAATTTAAGGGCTTTTGAGCTTGTTCTTGAATACTACGGTCTTGATCTTGAATCTTGATGAACTTGATTTGAATATTTGATCTTTGTAGAGAAATTGTGGTGTTTGATCCACGAGCTTTCTCTTACTTCTTGTTAGAGTTCTGGGATTCTTTTTTGAATTATGAGACCCTTATTTATAGTTGTGGAAGGGGAAGAGTCATGATGAAGATGGACTTCTTTTGACCAATCAAATTCAAGTGACGTGGCGCCTTTTATGAGTTTTGATTTCATTGGGCCTGCTGCATCATTTTGACATATGGCATGGTCCTATTGGCTCCTTCACTTGACTTCGCATGCCACGTCATTTAACACATGGCGCTTATTTGGGTCTCTAGAATATGACAATATCTTGGGTTTAGCAAAGTGGGCTCCTCAGTTGTAGCTCAAATCAATGGGCTGGCCCAATAAAAAATGGACTTTAATTAAACCCATATATATTTAGACTTAAATAATTAATCCAATTATATTAACCTACAATATTTATTTGGGACTAATCTATTTTGAATTTAACATAATCTGAATTTCGTACAGATTTAAATTTAATAAAAATGCATCGCCCACAAGTGCGCCCTACTTCAAGACTTGTTGAGACATTTAATATTTTGGAGACTAGCCTTGAAGTATGATTATTTAAACATGTTTCAATGATTTTCATACATATGAATACCTCATTCAAAAATTTAAAGCCGAACAATATTGATATTGCCTCTTAAAACTCTTTTTTTTCCTTTCCACAAATCTCTACACTTAAGACCCGTTGGTGACGCATGATATCCAATTTCAAATAGATTTTAGAAGACTTTTTTATCGCTTTACTTAACCAAGGATAAAATTCTTCCGATTTAAACTTAGATTGGAGAAGAAAACGACCTCCAATTTGAATTTGTATGGGAGAAGGAAACAACATCTAATTTGAATTTGTATGGGAAAAGGAAATCAACCTCCAATTTGAATTTTTATGGGAGAAGGAAATAACCTTCAATTTGAATTTGTATGAGAGAATAAAGCAACCTCCAATTTGAATTTGTATGGGAGAAGAAAACAACCTCCAATTTGAATTTGTATGGGAGAAAAAAACGATCTCTAATTTGAATTCGTAGATGGAAGCTATTCCAATCTGAATTTATATAGGAGAAGAAAACATCCATCCTATAACTCTATAAAAGGAGGTAGTTTCCCCACTTTTTCAATATCAATTTTGGAGTTTTCAAGCCATCAATAATATTGAGTAATTTCTTTCCCTCCTACTTTTCTCTTATTTTCGTCACTTTTTTTTAGCACATCATATTCGTGGTATAAAATTAATATCTTATTGTAGGAATATCAAAATCATGAACCGTTTGATATTCTAGAAACTAACTTCGATATCTATAACATATCAAAAATTTAGCTTCAAATTTCATCAATATAATTCTTGATAATTTTTTGAATTTAGCCCTGAATTTTATCATGCTGAAAATTCAGATCAGCGCATCTTTACTAAAACTTACATATCTTGAAGCAGAAATGACGAAATTGCAAGTCGCTTGACTCTTGTAAAACTAGACACAATGATATATATCATATCTGGAATTTATAATGTAATACTTTCAAGATTATTTTAGGTATCATCCCAAAATCAGCATTGTGTTTTGATACATCAGCAATTTCAGATTTATGCGACGTCACCAAAAAATTTATACCTCAATGTGGGAGTATTCAAATTATGATCCCGTTGATTTTATAGATATCGGAAACATGCCTATATAACATATCCAAAATTTAAATTTTAGCACTTCATGAATTATTCTAGATAATTTTTTGAAGTTGATCTCGTACGCTGTCTGGTGGAGGATTCCAGATTTACATTACCTCACCAAATAACTTATATCTTGATATGGGACCATCACCACCAAAGAACATTTTGATTGCTTCAGACTAGATTTTGAGGGCTTTATTCTCATCATGGAATCTTGTCTCAATCCAAGTTAGTGATATACAACTTTCAAGATCACAATGCTCTGACAGGTAATATCCTTTCTATTTGTGTTCTTACTTTCTTTCTTTCTTTCTTGTTTCCTTCTTTTTATGCAGATTTGAAACAAATATGCAATAATCAGCTCAAGGTGAGAGAGTTTAAATTTTCCTCTATCTATCACCTTAAGACCGAAATATTTTACTTGAAGATGGTGGCCGTCGGCTTAAGGTGCGAGGGTTTAATTTGCCTCCATCACCTCAAGACCCAACCAATTTTGCCTGAAGACGGTGTCCATCGGCTTAAGGTGTGAGGGTTTAATTTGCCTTCGTCACCTCAAGACCCAACCAATTTTGCTTGAAGATGGTGGCTGTTGACTTAAGGTGCGAGGGTTTAATTTACCTTCATCACCTCAATACCTGACCAATTTTTCTTGACGATACAATGGGTTTCTTTAAGGATGGGCCCTTTTCAATGGTCAGCTTAAGGTGCAAAGGGACAAATCATGTCCACCTTAAGGCATGGAAATTTTGATACCTTTTTAAGGATAAACCTGTAAGAGGCCAACTTAAGGTGCAAAGGGACAAATCTTGTCCACCTTAAGGCATGGAAATTTCAATATCCTTTTATGAATAAACCCGTCAGAGGTCATCTTAAGGTGCAAAGGGACAAATCTTGTCCACCTTAAGGCATGGAAATTTCGATATCCTTTTAAGGGTAAACCTATAAGAGGCCAGCTTAAGGTGCAAAGGGACAAATCTTGTCCACCTTAAGGCATGAAAATTTCAATATCCTTTAAGGATAAACTTGTCAAAGGCCAGCTTAAGGTGCAAATGGACAAATCTTGTTCACCTTAAGGCATGGAAATTTTGATAACCTTTTAAGGATAAACTCGTTAGAGACTAGCTTAAGGTGCAAAGGGACAAATATTGCCTACCTTAAGACATGGAAATTTCGATATTCTTTAGGAATAAACTCGTCCGAGGCCAGCTTAAGGTGCAAAGGACAAATTTTGCCCACCTTAAGGCATAAAAATTTTGAAATCCTTTTAAGGATAAACTTGTGAGAGGCCAGCTTAAGATGCAAAAGGACAAATTTTGTCTACCTTAAGGCATGAAAATTTCGATATCCTTTAGGGATAAACTCATCAGAGGCCAGCTTAAGGTGCAAAGGGACAAATCTTGTCCACATTCAGGCATGGAAATTTCGATATCCTTTTAAGGACAAACCGTGAGAGGCTAGCTTAAGGTGCAAAGGGACAAATCTTGTCTACCTTAAGGTATGGAAATTTTGATATCCTTTAAGGAAAACTCGTCAGAGGCCTTGATTTGAAGACTTGGCAATTTTGTCAACTTTCACTCCTAAATTTAGCGTATTGAGTGATTCAACTTCCAAATTTGGGAAGTTTGAAAACTTTATCTTATGTAAATGAAGCTCATATTTCATTGGAGTTTGCCCCCATAGAGACGCTAATACTTGGAGTGAGTCCAAAATTTAATTAAAATATTTTCATACTTGGTATCCATATGGCAAATATTGCAGGAACATATTTTTTTGACACTTATGCAACTGAACTCAGAATGAAATTCCAAGCGCCTACGTACCTCAGTAAAGAGGATCAAGTCCCAATGTAGTTCTGGGTGAGTTTTTTTTTGCATCCTAACTTTTTCCTAGGCCGCCTCTTTCGAGGTTGTCAATCTAGCGAACTTCTTTACTTTTTTTTAGTCGTACATAGTTTATACTTTTGCGGGCTAGGAGCGGACATGCAATTTATACTCTTTCCTTAAGGAGTCCTTCAAGGATAGTACTTCTTCAAGAACTTGGCGTTAATTGGACCAATTTTCACGCTGTCTACATCGACAAGCTTGTAAGCACCATTTGAATATGCCTCTTGTACGACATACGTTCTAACCCACTTTGGGGTAAATTTCCCCCTAGACTTACGAGAAGTAATAATGGGTCTTCTTACTGTAAGGACTTGATCTCCAACTAGGAAGTACCTCAACCGAACCCTTTTACTGAAAGAATTAGATAGTCGGGCTTGATAACATTTAAGATTTTGTGGAGCCTCCAACCTCTTCTCATCAAGAGATTCTAACTCCGTAAGATGAAACTTAGCATTTTCTTCATCGGTGAGCCCTTCTTGAATATCCAGTCTCAAAGAAGGTATTTGACGCTCAAGTAGTAGGACTGCTTCAACTCCCAAAGCAAGCGAGTATGGATTTGCTTGCATTGGTGTGCGGTAAGTTATTCTATATGCCCATAAAGCTTCTTGCATTTGTTCATGTCAGTCTCGCTTGGACCTAGAGACGACTTTCTTCAATAGATTGCATAAAGTCTTATTAAACGCTTCGGCTAAACCATCGGTAGCAGTATGGTACATTGAAGACTTGCACTTCTTGAAGCCAAAGAGATCTGAAATCTTATTCATCAGCTTGTTATCAAATGGCTTGCCATTGTCGGTTATTATATACTGAGAAATTCCAAAGTGGTAGACGATATTCACTCAGATAAAATTAGCAACATTATCCTTCTTTACTTATTTGAGAGCAACAGCTTCAGCCTATTTTGAGAAGTAATCTGTTGCAGCCAAGATGTATAAGTGTCCACCAAAAGATTTTGGTAGTGGACCAACAACATCCATTCCCCAAGCAATGAATGGCCAAGATACTATAGTTGGGTATAGTACTTTAGGAGGTTGATGAATGAAATTCGAATGGAATTGACAAGCTTTGAATCTTCTAGAATAGTCCACGCAATCTTTCACTATCATTGTCTAATAGTATCCCATTCTTTTAATGTGAAAATAGAGCTTCGATCTGGACTGATATGATCCACAAACTCTCGAGTGTGCTTCTTGTTAAGGTTTAATTATTTCTTCCTCTCCCAAATATTTTAAGAGTACTCCTTCAAATGATCTTCTATATAGTGTGTCCATATAGTAAAAGAGCGAGGTGCACAATGTAGAATGTCAGTCCTTCTCCTTGGTTCTTCTGGAAGTATCCCATAACATAAGTAATCAATGATAGGTTATCTCCAATCTTCTTTTGTAGCTTCAGATATGGCAACAAGATATTCAAATTTATTTTCTTTATCCTCATTTGATGGCGGTACTACCTATTCTTGGTGGATAGTAAATTACATCTGATTTGGAAGAGTAAGGGTTAAGGCCAAAGTAGCTAGGGCATTAGCTTGCTTATTTTCTCTCCTTGGCACATGTTGGAGGGTTACTTCTCCAAGCCACCCCATCAAATTCTGTGCAAAATCATGATATAGTTATAGCTCAGGCTTTCTGACCATAGGTTCCCAAAAGTTGCTTAATCACCAATTGGGAGTCACCAAAGACTTATAATTGTAGTTGTTTCATGTCAATTACCATATCAAGTCCAAGTACTAATGCTTGATATTCCACAATATTATTAGAGCAATGATTTGTTAGGGTAAATGAGTATGGGATGACCTCTTCTTATGGAATGACAAACACCACCCCATCACCAGCTCCATCTCGATGTGTGGTACCATCAAAGTACATTTTCCGTGGGGGTCTAGCTTAAATAATCATTGAATCTTCATTAGGAAGTTCATCACTCAGTTCCTAATTATCAGGTATCGGGTGGTCTGCTAAGAATTCAACCAATGCTTGTCCCTTTATAGCCTTTTGGGGAACGTACACAATCTCAAACTATTGAAATTGAAGGTACCATCTTGCAAGTTGGTTGCTAAGAACTGGTTTCGATATTACAAACTTGATGGGATTTACCCTAGACACAAGACGAACAACATGAACCTGAAAGTAGTGCTTAATCTTTTGAATTGAGAAGGTTGGAGAATACTTTAGCTCATTTGGTTTCATCATTCTACTCAGATAGTAAAGAGAGTTTTCTTTCCATCATTATTTTCTTGAGCCAGTAGTGCTCCAACTGACCTTGTTTTATGCCGCAATGTAGAGTATCAATGGTTTCCTAGGTATGAGTGCCACAAGAACTGGTGGCTTTATTAAGTATAATTTGATACTCTCAAAGGCATTACTACAAGCTTGGTCCCATGCGAAGGGAGTGTCCTTCATGAGATGACTAAATGGTTGACATTTTCCAGCCAGGTTTGAGATAAACCTCCTTAAATATGCTAGCCTTCCTTGTTGGATTTTTAACTCATAAATATTTTGAGGCTCGAACATCTTCAAAATTGCATTGACCTAGGCTTGATCAATTTCAATTACTCGGTGTCTCACAATGAATCTAAGAAATTTTCTGGAAGTAAATCCAAAGGCACACTTCAATGGATTCATCCTAAGTTGATATCTTCGAAGTAACGTAAACACCATTCTTAGGTCATTTAAGTGGTCTTCCCTCTCTCTTGACTTCACCACTAGATCATCCACGTAGCATTCAACATTTTTATAGAGTAGGCCGTAAAAGATATTCTGCATAGCCCTTTATAAAGTGGCGCCAACATTTTTCAAACCAAAAGGAATCACCTTGTAGCAATAAATACCTTTGGGTATATGAAATGCAGTGAGTTCTTCATCCTTTGGTGCTATGCAGATTTGATTGTAGCCGGATGAACCATCCATGAAGGACATTGCCTCATAACCGGTGGTGGAATCAATCATCAACTCTGGTATAGGGATTGGAAAGTTATCCTTAGGGCAAACGTTTATGAGATCCCAAAAGTTGACACAAACTCGAATTTGTCTATTCTTTTTCTGTACTGGAACAATACTTGAAATCCACGTGGGATATTTTACTTTGCGAATAAAGAAAGCTTTAATGATTTTGTTAAAACCAACTCTGGCCTAAAGATTCTTTGGGCTTGCTTAATAGGATGAGCACCATCTTTATCGCCAAATGTTGGATCGCTACTTTTTGATCTAAGCCAGGCATTTCCTTGTAGTTCCAAGCGAAGACATCCATATATTCTTTGATTATGTCCATATAAGCAATTTTCTCCTCCACTTCTAAAAATGCACTCAGGTAAGTTGGTCTTGGGTCTTTACCAGTTCTAAGATTAACTTTCTTTAAGGGATCTAGTGTGGACTTTACTCCTTCTTCTAGTTGTGACGGAGCATCTCCAGCATCTTACTCCTCTTGAGGATCATCATTGTTGACGGATATATGATAACACCATTAAAACATCTTCTATCTCTTTATTAACCTTTATTTGAGATAAGACATCTTTCTTATTTTGGGTTATAATATGATATGAGGAGCCAACACTCCTATCATCTTCCTCGTGTTGCTTGGTATGAACCACAGTATGAGCCTTTGCTTTTAGACCTCATTGAATGAAACTACTAGTTTCATCTTCTGTCTCATTCTAGAAGGAATCAAACTTTGGAAATCCTTCTGGATCTTAGCGAAGAGTGCATTGTTGTACTTTAATGACTTCTCTGATGATTGTTATTTTTTTCTTATTTAGAGGACCCAACCTTTCAAACACAGAAGTTCTTGCGGTTGATTCTCCACATCGATCAAATACAGAGGGTTTTTTATTAGCAGCAGTGGATTCTTCTTCCACGGTGATGCAATTACTGATTGCCCTTCTTATAGAGATGCGAATTGGAGGTGGCTGCGTGTATCCTAGGACTTTACGTGCCTGCCTAGTTGTACCCTTTGACAGAAGTTTTCCCATCCTTGATGGCTCATTAGGATTGTATCCAGCCTTTACAAATAGCTTGTATGCATTTGGGTTGAAGCCTTCTTTTGTGCATTTTACGGGAAATGTCATATCTTGTAGCAGATTTTGAGCCACAGACTCTCCAAGTAGTCTTGAGGACGGATTTATTATGTCAATTCTCCTAATAGGTAAAGTTAGCCTCTTTAGCACATTATCTTAGGCATCAGATGGGTGACTTTCCTCTTTCTTTACCTTTGGTACATATCGAAGAACGGGAGTTGCCTTTTTCATAGGTACGACGCTTTCTTTATTCGAAGTGAAGAGGGGATTTTTGGTGGCGAATTTTTTGACAGTCACTACGACCTTATTAGATACAAAATTATCACACTTGGTTTTAGTGACATCTTCAACCCTTTTCTCATTTATATCTTTAAGTAGAATTTTGCACCAGTAAAGTGTGACTCAACTTCAGTGAATGGTTTGTCATCGGCAACTATCTTTCTTTCCACTACTCCTTTGAGGTACTTCAAGTATTGATAGTAAGAGGATAAGATAATTTTGTTCTCATGTACCCTAGGCCTACCTAGTAATATTTTGTATGAAGTTTTGGCATCAATGTATTTGATTAAAAATCATCCATAAGAATCCCCAACTTGATAGCTCCTACGGCCCTTTGGCCCCCTTGGTTAAAGCCTTGGATCATTATACGGCTTTCGGCCAGTTCATCGGTAGTGATGCCAAGTTCTTTAATTTTACAGATAGGCGGGATATTAACTCCAGATCCTTCATCAATCAAGATTCTATTTATCTTCTTCCCTAGAACTTGACCTACCATGTATAAGGGATGATTATGTAGGGCTCCTCCAAGTACAAGATTGTTATTTATGAATGTGATTTTTGTATCACATACATGTGCCTCTTGGATAAGTGGCTCCGTAGTCTTTTCAGAAGATGGAAGAACCTCCATGGGTGGGTTTTTACCCTTTTCCCCCTCTTTGGCAGTATTAAAACAAGACGCCTTAAAGTTGACTTGAGCAGTCTTTGCAATAAACCAACTTAGTAAGAATTCTTTCAAAGTTACTGGACACCATGGTTTTTGGTGGTGAAGCTCTGTCACCCTCGTCTTCTTTGGAAGTTTAACCAACTTCTGTTTCCTTGGTTTCTTCACCATTCTTTTTCTAGTTGGCTGCTCAGATGTCTCTTTTTGCAGACTCATTTTTTTGTGTCTACGCCTGGTCACTAGAGTCCAACCTTCATCATCGCCTTCGTCAATTGAAGACCCGTCAGGCTCTAATATTTTCTCATTATGCTCTTCGACGCATATTTAGACTGGGTTAAGCGAGCCAAAAGTGATAGAGATTTGATGAGAACTAGTCGTCTCATCATTGAATAAGATCTTCTTCTTATTTGCCAGTTGCATGACTTTGTCTTTAAAGACAAAGCACTTTTCAAGAAGGTGACTCACGAGCCTATGATATTTACAATAATTAAGATCATTGGTCCTTCCAGCTTCATTGGGTCACTTCATCTCTAGGAGTTTAATGAGCTTATGCTCAAGGAGTTCATAAAAAATCTTAGCAACATCAGATCAAGGAAGAGATATTCTTTTTCTTGCATTTCCTTTAAAATTTTCTGATTTGGACGTGCTTCAGAAGCCATCTTCACACTTTTATTCTTTCTCACCTTCATGATGACCTTCACAGGAGACACATCAATATTCATAGATTCCTCGCTGTCATTTTTGGGGACAAACTTACCCCATCTTTTGGGTTCCTGCTTATCTTTTCCCCTTGGAGGGTCATGGATAGGCGTTACTCCCTTTCCAGCAGAAGACATGCTCAATTCATATTGTGAGCGTGAGTAGCTAACTCTTCAAAAGATTTAGGCTTAATGTCTTGCAAGATATAGAGAAGCTCCCAATGCATTCCTTGGACGCACATCTCTATTTCAAAAGCTTCACTGAGCTTATCTTTGTAGTTTAGGCTAGCATTTCTCCATTGATTGATGAAGTCAATTACCGATTCGTCATTTCTCTGTCGAGTATTTGTGAGCTCTACTATGCTCACTGTATTCCTTGTACTATAAAATCGATTTAGGGACTCGTGCTCCAATTGCTCCCAACTATCGATGGAGTTAGGTTTGAGGTCCGTATACTAATCAAAGGCGTTTCCTTTAGGGAACGAACAAACTGTTTGACAAGATAGTCACAGTAAGTTCCAGCATTATTACATGCTCAACTAGGGGTGGGCATGGTACGGTATATACTGAATTACCATACCGAACCAAAATTTTTTATACCATAGTTTTTGGTATTATGGTATTTGGTATGGTATATGGTATACATTTTAAATTTTTTGGTATAGAGTATGATATATGGTATTTACAAATGACATACTGAAATACCGAATACCATACCGAAGTATATATAATTACATAAGTAACTTATATATATATATATACACAAAAAAAAATACTTAGTATTAGTATAAAAATATTTAGACTTTGAAACTTCCGCTACTCTATCTTGACTGAAATGTCTTTTTGGTGTAATTTACTAATAAAAGGAATTGATTGTACTTCTTTTTCAATATTTCTACATGTGTAACGCATTTTTATGATACAATTAAGACGTGCTTTTGAAAAGTCGAAGTAATAATACTCTAGTATACGAGTATATATTGTCAAAGTTAAACAAACTATAGTTACCGATTACCATACCACAAAATACCGAAATCAAACGTCAAACTACCGAACCATATCGAATTAATATGGTATGGTAATATTATGATGTTTTTAAAAATTGAATACCAAAATTATTGTACTGAAGTTTCAAATACTTTACCATACCATTCTATGCCCACCCCTAGTCTCAACAAAGTGTGCGATACTTTGCCCTTAAATTGTTGAAATTTGAGGGGTTGATAGCCGGCAGGCATTTTGAGGCTATTTATCCTTGTAGTGTAGGGCTTGGCATACGCAAGGGAATACTTGGTGACAACATCATACTTGTCTTTAAGGGTCGTTTCAATGAATTCCTTCAATTGCTCAATCAAGATCATTCCCTTAGAAGAAACTTGCACTTCTTTAGCTGGTGGTGTTTGTTTCACAGGATGTTCTATCTCATGAACCTATGGAGATTTCCCAGGTACATGGCTAGACTCTCCGTCTATCAGGCCTTCCATCCTATCCACTATCTTATCAATTCGAGCATTTTGATTCTAAACATATTTGGTTAGGCTCTCAATTGCCTTTGTCAGATTTGCAAGTTGCTCCTTCATAGATGAGGCATCAGTCATTATCATTTGCATAATTATTGGAGACGTCGGAAAGTAGCACGGATTATCGCACAAGTTAATCTTTGAAGTGCTCAACTTATGCAGTGTAGTCGGAGATGATGAGTTGCTTGAATGATCATCGCTCTTTGCGTCAGAGTATTTAGAACCGAAATTCTCAAGTAGAACTAGAGTCTTCTTAAGTGATTTTGCCACGCTGATTTCTTCTTTCGAAGCACTCGCATTGGACTTCATTCCTTTTGGGGTTGAAGATAAAAAAACTGAAGTTGGCGCGGACGACACTGAATGTATTTGTTGTCGTAGCATGCCTGCCTTGCTCCTTGTGACAGCTCCCAAGCTTCTGAAACTAACACCAAGGATTCTTTCTACTTCAGCAGAGAACTTTGAATCAGCAGCCTTGGAAGCAGTTGATTGAGAGTTGACCTTTCTGGAAGTCATTTCGTTGTTCTTAAACTTTGAAGTATGAAAAGTTGATATGAGAGGTAGAGATTGTCCCATTGAACGTGCCAAAATTTGTAGGACAATAAAATTTCGAGACCGAAAAATAAAAAAAAAATTGAGACAAGAAAATACTGCAACAATCAATTTATTGATTTCAATATGTGAGTGTTATAATCTCTATGAATCCTCTGATTCACCTTTACAAATATAAATTCAAGGGCTTAAATCTTGATCTTGAATTTGAACTCGATTTGATGGACTTGAGGGATTTGATCTTGACTTGTGCTTGAATTCAAGAGTTTTTGAGCTTGTTCTTAAATATTGCGGTTTTGATCTTGAATCTTGATGAACTTGATTTGAATGCTTGAGCTTTGTAGATAAATTGCGGCGTTTGATCCACGAGCTTTCTCTTGCTTCTTGTTAGAGTTCTGGGGTCCTTTTTTGAATTATGAGACCCCTATTTATAGTTGTGGAAAGGGAAGAGTCATGATGAAGACGGACTTCCTTTGACCAATCAAATTCAAGTGACGTGGCACCTTTTATGAGCTTTGATTTCATTGGGTCTGCTGCATCATTTTGACATGTGGCATGGTCCTATTGGCTCCTTCATTTGACTTCGCATGTCACGTCATTTGACACGTGGCGCTTATTTGGGCCTCTAGAATATGACAATATTTCGGCTTATCAGAGTCGGCTGCTCATTTGTAGCCCAAATCAATGGGCAAACCCAATAAAAATTGGACTTTAATTAAATTCATATATGTTTGGACTTAAATAATTAATCCAATTATATTAACCTGTAATATTTATTTGGGACTAATCTATTTTGAATTTAACATAATCCGAATTTCGTACGGATTTAAATTTAATAAAATTGCATCGCCCATGGTTGTCATACAAGTTAACAAGCTTGAGAAGATAAGTCATTAGTTGTTCATCATCAAAATGGTTTCCCATATTCTATCACAATGAAACACAGCGAGAGTGAGAAGAAGACTGTTTGCTATATAGAGAGGGTGCGTGTAACACAAGAAACTTCAAGTTTCCATATTTTTGAAGGTTTAGGATTGAAAATAAAGCATTACTAATATAAATAGGTGATTACAAGTGACCATACGAATCGTAGGGTCCAAGTTGTATCCAAGACAGAACTATTTGGGTAACTCACTGGTCGATCACCCTACGATTAGCACATAATGACTCGTATAGAGTCACTATGACTCGTAGAGTCTAGTTGTTGTCAGGGCAAAAAATTTGACACAAACACTGATTGGCCTACGATTTGAGTCTATACGAATTGTATGAAGACCTTACGACTCGTAAGGAAATTCGTTACCTGGGCAGTGAGCTCAAAGCTCAAGGATTTCTGAGGACCAACACTTGGGGTGTTTCACTCTCTCTCTCTCTTGTATATCACAAAAATTTACAACTCCGACTTTTTCATTTTTTCTTTCTCTTCTACCTCAACCCCCAAGCTTCAAATTTATTATCTTAAGGTAAGTAATCTTTTTCATTCGCTCATATTTAGGAGCACATTGCAGTAGCTTTTTCTGGTAGCCCAATTGCTCATAAAGTTTATCTTTTGTTTTTCAAAATTTTGAACCTTAATCTATGTTTGCTTAGAAAATTTGTGTAATTTACTCCTAATTTCTTGATTCTATGTCATTTAATTTTTTGATTCTCTTTCATTTGAAATGTAGGGATTGTTTTGAATTTGTGTAATTGTAATTGGCAATGCAAATTTTCTGTTCAAATACTGTTTCATTTTTGTGAGAAAGAGTTGTAGTCGGTTAATAAACTTCGTAAGTGGCATATAGCATATCATAACACCGATTTCTATGGAGAATTTATTTTATTTTGATTGCCTTGAATGGATTTTCTGTAACACTAGCTTTACTAGTTTGATTTTTGTGGGAAAGACTTAGGGGTCTTTGGGTTGAGTGTATTGGAAAAAATAATGCATGCATTAATTAATGTGTATTATTAGTATCTTGTTTAGTACATCTTTTAGCCTGTGTATAACTAATGTTTGCATTAGTTATACACTCTATTGTGTATTGAGGAGTGTATTACTAATATTTCAAAATCCATCGTATTAGCAATGCAATGGATTCTAATGCATGCATTATCACCATTAAAGATGCAACTATCCTTCAAAATATTTTCTTCATCCTTTCTATCATATATTTAGAGGGTATTTTTATTAAAAACAAATTCTACAATTCATGTATTTTTAATACACCAAACCAAATACTGCATAAGAATAATGCAAGCGTAACTAACGCAAGCATAACTAACATAAGCATTACTAATACACCATATTTTATCTTATTCTCATACACTCTATCAAATGACCCCTTATAGTCAATAATAGACTAACGATAGATTAATATTGTTTTGATATCTTTATTGCATTTTATTCAATATAGATAATAAAAAATATCTAGACGTTGTAGAGGGAGTTGAAGAATGGTTTGATTAGTAAGAAAAGAAGTCTTGAAGAAGTTAGAAGAAATTCTAAAAAAAAAAAAAAAAAAAAACATTCTAGAGGCTAAACGTGAGTCAATCTCAAAAATATTGATGAAATTGATGAGTACAGTGATGATTCGAGTACTGAAGTAGATAAGGGTTGTAGTGACTAATGATCATGACAAGTGTGGTAGGGATGGCAGGCATTTCAGTGAAGATGGGGTAGTGAGCAGCACAATGATAATGATGATGGTAATTAGGATGACGATTTTCTATTCATCCCAAGAGTATTCAAAGTTCGTTCAGGTAGAGAACTATGATCTAGGTACTTGGATGGATCAGGTTGGATGATTTCCAGTGAAAATATTGGTTAGGCCTAGAATGACGTTGCTTTTTATTTTTTACAAATTTTAGAGGATCAACAACTCAAACATAAGTTCAAGCACCCTTGCTTTGGTCAGTTTAGAAAGCTACTACAGTCTACAATATATGAGAAATTCAATAGAAATATAGTCCAGTTTGTGTTTCTCTGTTGATTGAAAGAAAACGAGAAGCTTCATTATTGTGGTTTTGTGTTGACGATAAGCAAACTCGTTTTGGCTTGAATGAGTTTGGTTTGATCATAAACTTAAGGTGTTCATCATATTTCAGTGATTTAAAATTGGTAAAGATAGATATGATGGCAAAAACTTTTATGATAAGATTATCGATAACAAGAAGGTGATTGGAACAAACGTATTGTCCATAGAGACAGTAGCCTGACGAAGTCAAAAAAACTTAAATGTTGTCTAATGTGCTTCTTGCGTACTATGTTGTTTGCAAGAGATGTTTCAAAGATTGTGGAGCCAAATTTCATAAAAATGGAGTCCTTTAAATTAACATTGGACTCTTTGAAGGTGATGGTAATTAGGATGATGATTTTCAATTTTAGGTCCATAACCTTCAAAAACATCTCTTGCAAGTAACATAACATGCAAGAACCACACCAGAGACAATAGGCTTGTTCCAATCATTTTTTTTTTTTGTTGCGGCTAACTTTATCATACAAGTTTTCACCATCCTTATATATGTCTATACCAATTTCTAATCACGGGAATATGAGGAATACTCAAGTCAGCAATCAAAGTAAACTAATTCAAGCCGAAATAAGTGACTTGTCATTAACATAAAATCACAACTCTTGAAGCTTCCATTTTCTTTCACTTGACGGAGAATCATTGAATGGACCATTTATCTATTGAACTTTATATGTTATGGCAGCTTTCTTAACTGATCAAATTAAGAATTCTTTGACCTATGTTTGAGTTTTTGATCTTCTAATTTATAAATATTTAAAAAAATATAGTGCCATCTCAGACCTAATTGATATTTTCGTCAAAAACTATGATCAGTAAAATTAAAAAATTTTAAAAATATTTAAATAAAATAAATCAGTGTTTTTACTGAATTTAGTTTAATGTTTTTGGATTTTCTTGACATTGGGAAGGTACTAAATAATTTTGTTAAAGGAGTACAAATTTTTCAATTTTTTTCATTATATGATAAACTTTTCACTTAGATTATTAAAGAAAATTATATTCATGTTTTTCTAATGATTAAAATATATTAAATGTCATTTACTTTTCTGAAAGTGGAATTTTTAAAAATTCTAAGAATACTTGATGATTAAACATAAAATTAGAAAAACTATCAACATTCATTAAGCTCAAGAAAAATAAATCAACACCATTGAATATAATCTTTTTATTTAACTCTTTCATCAAGAAGAAAGGAGTGTCATATAATTAAAAAATACTAATATTTTACATGTGATGGTAATGTGGCATAGTCACGTAGTTTTTTTTTTACAGAAAAGGCTCAAAAATACCTTGATGTATTATTCATTGTAGTACTTCCTAACGAAATTTAAAATCTAATCATACGTACGGAATGAATAATAGTAGAAAGAAATTGTTTCACTTCACCAGAAAAAGTTAGATAACTTATTATATCGACCTCTAAAATTTCTTGAACATTAAAGTTTAACACATGAAGCAGCAACGCAATAGCATAGTGAGTAAATTATAAATATATTGTAGATTGTAACTATAGTTTTAATATTACCACTGAAGTGGTTATAACAAAATGTTGAGATGAGAATTGTTAATTAAAGGCTCCAACTAAGAACAGGGACTAGGAAAGAAATATATCATATAAATGCATGACTTCACCTCATAAGTCACAACTATACAAAAGAGGTGGCTTATATGATTAGGAGTTCGAACCATATAACCTCTTGACCACATGACTACAACTTCACTGTTGCACCAGGGATTCCCTAAAAGACAAGATCGACCAAATCCCATTAGGATCATCAAAGTCGAAATATTTTTGAGCCTTTTCCGTAAAAAATAATCACGTGACTATGCCACATTACCATCCACATATAAAATGTTAGTATTTTTTAATTATATGACATTCCTTTCTTCTTGATGAAAGAGTTAAATAAAAATATTATATTCAGTGATATTGATTTATTTTTTCTGAACTCAATGAATGTTGATAGTTTTTCTAATTTTATGTTTAATTATCAAGTATTCTTAGAATTTTTAAAAATTCCACTTTCAGAAAAGTAAATGACATTTAATATATTTTAATCATTAGTGTCACACCCCTATTTTTTACCACATCCAACCCCGCTAGGAAAGTTGGTTTTAGAGAAAACGAATTTTTCCAATTAAAGTGACGTTTTGAAAAGGGATTATTTATTTTACAGAGTCGCAACTTGGAATTGAGTTTGGGTGTTTCAAGTCACCTTATTGAATCCCTATTCAAAAGAAAATGACTCTTAGTTTTTAGTCTGTGAACTAGAAATCTAGATAAGGAATTCTGTTGACTGAGGGGAAGGTGTGAGGCACCCCTCGAGTCCCATGGTTCTAGCACGGTCGCTTTAATGACTTACGTATCGCTTAAATTAATCTTTTAGATATATAAAACATTTGTTAGCCTAAAAGTTACTTACATCCTGCTTTATCTATTGAGAATTTATTAAAAACTGCCTTGATGCGTGGCTTACCGATAGTAGTACTTTTTGGCCTTACCACGAGTTTTGGTATACTTCTCGCGCCTTTGTGGCATTTATGAATCGTTCCCATTTTCTAGTCTAAATAAGCATCTAATAAATTTAGAATCTACCTCAACCCAAATTCAATCGATTTCAAATGGTAGATTAGTTTTATTATAACGAATGATCAGTAGCAGGGCTTTCCAACTTCATCGTTAACTTTCACTTATATATTAAACTTAATTATTTAGAGGATACGAACATAACTCATTCTCTTGAAAATATTTTTTAATAATAGGTTTGAAAGTAATGCTCATGTCCCATTTACTCAGTTTTCATACTATTAAATTTATAAACTAACTCACGTCTTAAAGATCTTATTCAAACCGTATCAAAGCATGCTTGACAATAGTTATTTTTTAACACAAAATCAAAGAAATAATAAGAGAGAACGTATAAACTTGATCTACCGGATTAATTAAAACTTACTAGTAGTTATTAATTTAAAAAGCCCGACATAAACAAAATAATAAGCAAAGAGCATGTAAGCCTCCAAAAAAAGGTACAGTACTTTAGTATCATTTGTAATGTTTTAAAATTCCACATTTTTTTATAATTCATAAATTAGAAACGTAACCTCTATTTAGTATACACCTACATGCATTGTCAGCTACATTCTCCCCATTTTATTACCACTACTTTCTCCTCCTTTCTTATTACTTTTTCTTTCTATTTTGGTTCTTATTACTTTTCTTCTTCTTGTTTCTAATGCATGCATGATGCAAGCTTTATCATAAATACTTCCTAATTACACATAGACTTAACGTAACCTAATCAATATTATTTTAAGTCAACAAACAAGTCATAAACAAAGACGTAAAACACGAACTACGTAAAGGTAACAAATTACATACGCTAGACAATATAAAAAAAAAACTTGCAATAATTGCATTAGTGCTTCGATTCGCAATAAAACTTATAAAATAAATAGCTCAGGATCAAAATAAAAACCTGTGTGATGAACTAAGGAAGGTATGAATAGGAATACCGGCGCCGTAAACTGAAACTGAAGACCAAGATCAAAATCCAACCCTCGAACTTTAGGAAAGAAACACTCTATTTTTTTTCTTAGTGTTCTTCTTGTTTTTTGTTTTCTTTTTCTGTTTCTTTCCCCCCTTTTTTTCTTGTTTTCTCTAAAATTTCTTTTTTTTTTCCTTTCCCTGTAATCGTTCTTCCCCCACTTGTGTGTGTTGTTTGTGTCTTATATAGTGTATGAGGTTGTGTGGTGTGTATGGGTTATGTAGTTAGAAGTTGAGTGGAAATGGGTGGTATCATGTAGTGGAGGTAATGGGGAGGTTTAGTGGGAGCATGGGGAAAGTGGGGGTAATGGGAAGTAGGGTAGTTTTTATTTTTTTTTATTTTTTTTAATTATTATATTTTTTCAATATTTTAAATAAAAATAAAAATAATAAAATCTATTTAAAATTAATAAAAATATAAATAAGTTAATTGGCTAGTCTTAGAAATATGATTAAAAAATATTAATATCACTAGATTCTTTATTAAAAAATTAAAAGAAGAAGACAAATATAATTTTTATTATTTTTAAAAAATAAATAAGTAATAATAAAATAAAAGCTTATTAAAATGTAATTTTATTTTTGTAGTTTCAAAACTTTAACAAACCTTGTAAAATAAGATAAACTTAAAATATCTAATTTAGATCTAAAAAAAAATTGAACACTAGAATGATATAAAAACGTTAGGTTTGGTCAAAAATTAGATGTTTACAGAATGCCCCTCTTTGCTTGGAAATATGGAGAATTTTCAAGCAAAGAAGTAAACATGACTAATTTTTGGCCCAACCATTTATTCAACAGTAATACGTAAATAAGTAGGAAAGAGGTGTGACCGAGTCTTGACTTTGGACATCCTACATATCTCGGATTATAAGAGAACCAGGTCACGTGTAGTTCAAATTGATATAAGAGTGGAAGGGTGAATTAAAGAGTCGGATTGAGATCCTGTCGAGTTTTCGGTTCATGGTTCCTTTTATTACATAAAAAAAAAAAGTGAAACTATAAATGAAAAATACAAGATCCTATCCATTCTATTGGTCTTGATTCTCTTGCTTCAAATCTTCCTCTTGGATCTTCAGTTATCGCCTCACCTTCTTCTAGTGGATACCTTGATCAAAACTTGATCTTGAAGTTAGGATTTGAGACTTGAACTTGAAACTTGGATTGAGTCATTGACACTCTACCAAAGAACAATTCATTGAATACTTTTGGATGCTTGTTCTCCTGATCAGAAGCTAAAAAGATGTCTCTTGAGATATTGAGCCGCTACAGATGCAAAGCTGACTCTAACTATCTTCAAATTGATCATTCTTCTGCATTCTGACTAGGGACGAGATTTTTATTCTCAGCGTCAAACCTGTACTTTGCAAAAAAACCTGCAAGCCATCAAGGAAAACAAAACAGAACGAACAAAATTTTCTGCCCCAGGTTTGCACTAGGAAAATTTTGTGATTTATTAGAAAAATTATAAATAAATAAATGAAAATGATAGAAATCTAAGATAGATACGCAATAAAATAAGAACCCTATTCTCAATAATACAACCAAAGGAAGTTATGCCTTATGAATGCATGAAGAAGAGTTAGGATATTTGTTTCTTAAAATACAACTAGGATTGTCATACCCTATGAAGACATAAAGAAGAAAACTAGGAAGGTTTATTTCCTAAAATGTCAACTAGGGGATGGCGCCCTATAAAGACGAAATAAAATGTCAGTTAGGGGATGGCACAGACGAATAAGAAAAATTAGGAAATGGAGTTTCCTAAGATATCAACTAGGGGATGGCACCCTATAGAGACGAATAAGATGTCAACTAGGGGATGGATCCCTATGAAGACAAATAAGATGTCAACTAGGAGATGGCGCTCTATGAAGACGAGATAATATGTCAACTAGGGGATGGCGCCCTATGAAGACTAGATAAGATGTCAACTAAGGGATGGGGCCCTATGAAGACGAATAAGATGTCAACTAGGGGATGGCGCCCTATAAAGACAAAATAAGATGTCAAATAGGGGACGACGCCCTATGAAGACGAATAAGATGTCAACTAGGGGATGACACCCTATGAAGACGAATAAGATGTCAACTAGGGGATGGCGCCCTATGAAGACGAATAAGATGTCAGCTAGGGGATGGCGCCCTATGAAGAGGAATAAGATGTCAGCTAGGGGATGGCACCCTATGAAGACGAATAAGATATCAGCTAAGGGATGGCGCCCTATGAAGATGAGATAAGATGTCAGCTAGGGGATGGCGCCCTATGAAGATGAGATAAGATGTCAACTAGGGGATGGCACCCTATGAAGATGAGATAAGATGTCAACTAGGGGATGACGCCCTATGAAGACGAGATAAGATGTTAACTAGGGGATGGCACCCTATGAAGACGAAAGAAAATGTCAACTAGGGGATGGAGCCCTATGAAGACGAATAAGATGTCAACTAGGGGATGACTCCCTATGAAGACAAATAAGATGTCAACTAAGAGATGGCGCCCTATGAAGACAAATAAGATGTCAACTAGGGGTTGGCACCCTATGAAGACGATATAAGATGTCAACTAGGGGATGACGCCCTATGAAGACAAAAAGATATCAACTAGGGAATGGTACCCTATGAGGACGAAGAAGATGTCAACTAGGGGATGGTACCCTATGAGGACAAAAAGATGTCAACTAGGGGATGGTACCCTATGAGGACAAAGAGAATTAAGGAGTTTTGTTCCCTAAAGAGTACTCAGGAGATGTTTTACCTGTTGAGGGAAGTGAGATTTTTTATTTTTTATTGTTTATTTTTTTATTTTTATAAAAAAATATGCCTCAGTTTTGGATGCGAGGAACTTTAAAATTCTTTTTGAATTTTTTTAATAAAAAAAAATACCCCAGTAGTATACCTTTTAGGAATGTAAAAAAAAAAAATTATTCAGTGAAACCGAACCCTATTGTAGGATTGCCTACGTATCTTGCGTAGAAAGAATCAGGTCTAACGTAGTTCACAAGAACATAATATTTTTTATTTCATTTTTTTTAAAGTATGTGCTTTGTTAATATCTGGAGAATGAAAGAATGAAATTAATTCATTTCTTGACTTCAATTGGTACCAACAATTAGCATTATGGTCGAATAATCTCTAATTACTTTCAAGCAAAAATCAAGATCAACTTAGAAGTGATCCCTATAGTTTCAAATAGTACCTCGAATATACTTAATTTTCAATAAGATCTTTTTATCTTGCCTCAATCAAGTGTTTAAAATCCTTCTTATCCTCAAGTTTCAAATGCCCTTACCACAACTAAAGTCCTAATTTACTCGTAATAAAAGAGTTCAGATTTGAGGACATTCAAGAATCACTCACACTCAGAAAGATATTCAACGCATCAATGAGATACCATAAGCTTAACAATCATGTAAGTATTCACTAATGTGAGAACACTCAAAATGGAATCATGTAGGACTTGTCATTGGTTGATATTGTAGGCTTAGGGACAGGTAGGATGATATTTGGGAGTTAAGTAACTAATTCCTCAATAAGCACTGCACTGTTTCCGTGCTTTTACTATTTGTTGCGGATTGACGTTCGATCTTCTTTGTTGTTCTTTTTTTCCCCTTGTTTTGTATTTGTTTAGACTTTGTTTGAACCTTGTGCTAGAGCTTTTCCCCTTTTATTTTTGATAAATGTATTTTCTTAATCTTTTTTTTTATAATGATGAGAATTCTCCATCTTTGTTGGAGTTTTTTTATCATCTTTTTTTAATGGGGTTTTGCTCTTTCTTCTTTTAAGTCATCTTTTGTTTTTGTTCTCCTGAGCTATACGTTCTTTGTCACTGGCGCCTTTGATCTTGAATCTTCATTTGCAAGTTGTACTTATTTAGTGCGCTCAATGAAGTAGGACAAAAGAGGGATAGTGCATATAAGCACTCGAAAGGTATAGGCTCAGATTTGGTTATCCAAAGAAAAGGTTTTAGGCTCAAAAGGAGAAGTGCTAGGGATTAATGTCATTTAGTGGGTTGTGGAATGCACAATCAAATCAAATAAGGCCTACGATCCTTTCCCAAACCAAGTATATCTCAAAATTTTGCCTCAACAGACATTCAAGCCAAGTTCTAGATCAACAGAGCGATGCCTTTGAATTTTCAATCTAAAGCTCACCACTCAATGCACATGAAACAGTGAGGTAAGATTTATTTTAAACTTGAATTAGAACAAGAAAACTTTGCAAGTGAACTTTAGTATAATTAGAGGCATCAAAAGAATTTGTAGTTCACAATCAAGTTGGTCCACTCTATCGTATCTCATAATACACTTAATTTTTTTTCAATTCATATTTTCAAGTATGTTGGTATCAATTATTAGGTCAAGATTTATTTTTTTTAGATGAGACCGAATTCAAAAGAAGAGTTGCCTCCGTATCTTGTTGAAATAAGAATCAGGTCAAACGTAGTTCAGGAAGCTTAAAATATGAAGCAAAAACTTTTTTTTTCTTTTTGAATAGGGAGGAAAACTTTTTTTTTTATCTTTTCTATTTTTGAACACTTTTTTTTTTACCTAAGGATTTCTTTTGAAGGAGACTAACACCCTTTTTTTATTTTTTATTTTTTTTAAAAAATCAATAGCAATTTTTTTTTCAAATTGAATGAAGATCACCGAACCTAAGAAAAGTTGCCTACGTATCTCATTAATATCAAAATCAGGTGAGCGTAGTTCGTGAAGCAGGAGACATGAAGAAATCCGCTTTTTATTTGAAAAGAAAATGATTTTATTGAATTTATTAATAAATATTTTTTTAAAATTTTTGAAAACGAATTGATTGATTTTTTTTATAAGGATCAAAACTTTTCTTTTTTTCCTTAAGAAAATACAACCTTTGTTTTTAAGGATCACCGAACCCGTGGAGGGCTGCCTACGTATCTTGCTGAGATGAGAATCAGGTGTGCGTAGTTCGTCCAGATTGTGGCAAACTCAATAATTTAGAAAATTATTTTTGTTTTTTATTGTGAAAGCAAATCTCGCACCTCATTTGAGTTTCGGAAAAGAATAGGTTTTAGAGAGCAATTTTCAACCTCTCTTACGCAAATGAATTCCAAAGCCGAACAACATTCTAAACAGCCTAATAGTTAATGCAACTAGTGACACAAAAAATAAATAGTTTTAAAATAGGGTACTTTTAGACATTCAAAACTTTATTGAGCCTCCACTAAGTAAAAAATGCACGTTATGCAAATAAAGTGGAGCCTAATAGGGATAATCATGTCTAAGTTCCAGTTCTACTAGGTTTAACCTGGTGGAGTTAGGTATCTAGACTGGCTGTAAAACGTGTGGATAACTCGAGTCAGGCAGGGACAGCTTTACTGGTAGCAGGGCTTTTCAGCCTCACTGTTGGTCCCTTCCCATCCTGAATCATAGGTGACTATAGAATCCTTTCCAGAAGCGTCGCCGCATCTCTGGTATCTCAAGCTCGAGAGCGTATACCGCATCTCCAAAAATATAAAGTATCTCAGAAGACTCAGATGGGTACGCAAGAGAAGACAGTTTATATTGCAGTTCAAATAAATTAAAGCAGTTAAACATGTAGGCAAATAACACATTTACACTAACAATATACAATATCAAAATTAAATAAAGCCAAACAAGTCAGTATAAAAGGTCGAATTCTGATTATGTTTCCAGCAGAGTTGCCATCTGTCACACCCCTATTTTCTACCACATCTAACCCCACTAGGGAAGCTGGTTTTAGAGAAAACGAGTTTTTCCCATTAAAGTGACGTTTTGAAAAAGGATTATTTATTTTACAGAGTCGTCACTTGGAATTGAGTTTGGGTGTTCCAAGTCACCTTATTGAATCCCTATTCAAAAGGAAATGAATCTTAATTTTTGATTTGCGAACTAGAAATCTGGATAAGGAATTCTGTTGACCAAGGGGAAGGTGTGAGGCACCCCTCGAGTCCTGTGGTTCTAGCACGGTCGTTTTAATGACTTACGTCTGGCTTAAATTAATATTTTAGTTATATAAAACATTTGTTAGTCTAAAAGTTACTTACATCCTGCTTTATCTATTGAGAATTTATTAAAAATTGTCTTGATGCATTGCTTACCGATAGTAGTACTTTTCGGCCTTACCACGAGTTTTGGTATACTTCTCGCGCCTTTATGGCATTTATGGATCGTTCCCACTTTCTAGTCTAAATAAGCATCTAATATATTTAGAATCTACCCCAACACAAATTTAATCGGCTTCAAATGGTAGATTAGTTTTATTATAACAAATGATCGGTAGCAGGGCTTTCCAACTTCATCATTAACTTTCACTTATATATTAAACTTAATTATTTAGAGGATAAGAACCGAACTCATTCTCTTGAAAATATTTTTTAATAATAGGTTTGAAAGTAATGCTCATGTCCCATTTACTCAGTTTTCATACTATTAAACTAATAAACTAACTCACATTTTAAAGCACTTATTCAAACCGTATCAAAGCATGCATAACAATGATTATTTTTAACACTAAATCAAAGAAATAATAAGAGAGCACGTATAAACTTGATCTATCAGGTTAATTAAAACTTACTAGTAGTTATTAATTTAAAAAGCCCGACATAAACAAAATAATAAGCAATAAAAGCATGTAAACCTCCAAAACAAGGTACAGTACTGTAATATCATTTGTAATGTTTTAAAATTCCACATGTTTTCATAATTCATAAATTATAAATGTAACCTTTATTTAGTATACACTTACATATATTGTCAGCTACGTTCTCCCAATTTTGTTACCACTACTTTCTCCTCCTTTCTTATTACTTTTTCTTTCTGTTTTGGTTCTTATTACTTTTCTTCTTCTTGTTTCTAATACACGCATGATGCAAGCTTTATCATAAATACTTTCAAATTACACATTGACTGAACGTAACCTAATCAACATTATTTTAAGTCTACAAACAAGTCATAAACAAAGACGTAAAACATGAACTACGTAAAAGTAACAAATTTTATACTCTACACAATATAAAAAAAAACTTGCAATAATTTCATTAATCTTCGATTCACAATAAAACTCATAAAATAAATAGCTCAGGATCAAAATAAAAACCTGTGTGGTGAACTAATGAAAGTATGAATAGGAATATCAGCGCCGTAAACTCGAACCAAAGACCAAGATCAAACTCCAACCCTCGAACTTTAGGAAAGAAAAACTCTTTTTTTTTCTTAGTGTTCTTCTTGTTTTTCGTTTGTTTTCTTTTTCTGTTTCTTGCCCCCCCCCCCCCTTTTTTTTTTTTTTTTCTCTAAAATTTTTTTTTTTTTTTTCTTTCCCTGTAATCGTTCTTCCCCCACTTGTGTGTTGTTTGTGTCTTATAGATTGTATGATGTTGTGTAGTGTGTATGGGTTATGTAGTGGGAAGTTGAGTGGAAATGGGTGGGGTCATGTAGTGAAGGTAATGGGGAGGTTTAGTGGGAGTATGGGGAAAGTGGGGGTAATGGGAAGTAGAGTAGTTTTTTTTTTTTTTTAATTATTATATTTTTTTCAATATTTTAAATAAAAATAAAAATAATAAAATCTATTTAAAATTAATAAAAATTTAAATAAGTTAAATGAATAGTCTTAGAAATATGATTAAAAAATATTAATATCACTAGATTCTTTATTAAAAAGTTAAAAGAAGAAGACAAATATAATTTTTATTATTTTTTAAAAATAAATAAGTAATAATAAAATAAAATATTATTAAAATGTAATTTTATTTTTGTAGTTTTCGAAACTTTAACAAACCTTGTAAAATAAGATAAACTTAAAATATCTAATTTTGACCTAAAAAAAATAAATTGAGCACTAAAATGATATAAAAACGTTAGGTTTGGTCAAAAATTAGGTGTTTACAATTAGAAAAATATGGATATAATTTTCGTTAATAATCTAAGTGAAAATTTTATCATATAATGAAAAAAATTGAATAATCTGTACTCCTTTAACAAAATTTATTTAGTACCTTCCCAATATCGAGAAATTTTAAAAACGTTAAACTAAATCTAGTAAAAACACTGATTTATTTTATTTAAATATTTTTAAAATTTTTTAATTTTACTGATAATATTTTTTTCCAGATCAATAAAACTCCTTTGCAAAAAAATAAAAATAAAAATAAAAATAAAAATAAAGAAGAAAGGAATGTCATATAATTAAAAAATATAACATTTTACATGTGGATGGTAATGTGGCATAGCCACGTGGTTTTTTTTTAATATAGGTGGCATGCTTGGTGGAATTTTATTAAGGGGAGAGGTATTTTTGAGCCAAAAAACTAACGAGGGTATTTTTGATCAATTTCAGATAATTCAGGGGTATTTTTGATCCTTTTTCAAATTCCGTTAGAGGGGGGGGTATTTTTTAGCCAAATATTTAACGGAGGGGTATTTTTGAGCCAAAAATCTAACGAGAGGTATTTTTGAGCTATTTCAGATAGTTTAGGAGTATTTTTGAGCCTTTTCAAAAAAAAACTACTTCCTCCATTTCATTTTAGTTGGCCCTCTTTCTAAAAATATTTGTTTCTATTTAGTTGTCCCACTGATAAAATCAAGAGAATTTTAATACGTTCTTTCAATAATACCCTTATCATTAAATGACTAAATAAGTTGTATACATTCAAATTTATATTTTCAAAGCATAATTAATAAGGTTAATTTGGTAAAATAGATTCCTAATAAATATTTATCTTAATGGGTGTGCCAAATCTATAGGGGCTAACTATTATGAAACGGAGGGAGTAAAAGTTAAATTAAATAAAAAAGAAATATAATGACTATTAATTGAGTCTGTAGGTTGGATAGTATGACAAATTCTCTCGACTTTCTACTCGATCATATTTAGGTGCTTCATACCCATAGTCAGGACTACCCATATCCCTTCTATATGGGCTAGGGAAACGGTGATGGTCATTATCTCTTCAGTCAGGTAACATGGCACAACCTCTTTTGTCAAGACCCATTGCAACTTTTAGAGAAAATGGCCAAAAGAACCCCCAACTTTTACCCTAAATGTCAACTATACACTTATACTTTCCGGAGGTCTTATGACCCCCCTGAACATTTTAAAAACGGAATTGTTACCCTCCCCCCGAAAACTCACACCTAGATGGGTAATGTAAAGTGAGCAATACGCACCTGCCACGTAATTTTTACGTAATATTATATTTTTATATTAAAAAAATTAATTATTATTTTTTAATATATATATATATATATATTCTCTTTCTCTATATCCTTAATAAGCTATGATACCTTTTATCTTCTCTCTAACTTTTGGCCCCTCAATCTACGGTCATCTCTCGGAGCTCCAATCGGCGGAGCTCAAATGGATACTACGAAAAATTAACAATTTTCGTTTTTTAGAAACCAAAAACGAAGTATTATTCATTGTTAGTTTTTTGTACTTAAATTTCTGTGTTTTGGAACAGTACCATATAAAACATTGATACCCACATCAGATTATTCGTCTTTTATATTTCTTGTTCATTTTGCGTTCAGTTTGTGAATTCAATAAGAGATTTTTGGATTTTATTTTCGTGGATTGTGTTGAATCCCTGAAGTATTTGAGTTTGAATACTGATTTGGGATTTGGATTTTTGGCTATTCGTCTTTTATATAATTGAATAAAAAATAATATATTCGTACACCATACACTATTCATATCCACATCTATATACATTATTGTTCCCATGCTATATCATAAAAAGAATCAGTATAAACCCAGAGCGAAATAAAAAATCAAGTAAAAAAAATGATGGCCGATCACCTTTTTCCAAAAAAAAAATAGATCCGGAGAAAACCCCACCAACTCCGGTGACAACCCCACCAGTCGGCGCCGCTACACGCCGCCGCCCCTCTCCTAGATCCCGTCAACCCCTCCCCTTTTTCTGTCGCTAACTATTGCTGGCACTTCATTGCGTCTACGAAATCTGTTGAAAATATTCAATGGAGTAGTGTCGGTGATATCAGTCCCAATTTTGGCAAAAGTTTGTCAGTCCCAATTTTGGCAAAAGTTTGTTAGAAAATAGATGAAGTAGTTGTTGGGTGTATGGATCAAGATATGATAATGGTATAAAATATTGAATTTGTTAAATTTCATGTTTTGGATAATGGTCTTAACAGTTTAGATATAATAATTTTGTATACTTTTCCTATTTTATTGTATTATTTATTGTTTTTATTATTTTGCTTATTCGTTATATCATTAATAAGATTTAATCATTATTTGTTAAATTAATTAATTATTGTAATTAATTTTTTTTAAAAGTATATTGATAAGATTAAATATTCTTTCAAAATAAATAAATAAATATTTTTAACATTAAATAAATTTTAAGCACATTTAAAATTTCCGTCTCAATTAAGAATATGGTATACATATCTTTTGAGACATTTTAAAATTTAAGGATGCAATAATACACCTTAGCAAATATTTTTTCTAAAATTAACTTTTACCAATTTTTTTTTAAATATAAGATAATAGACAAGTTATCGATATAATTAAAAAATGAGAGACTTCAGGTTTTAACATAATTTATTAGAATAATTTTTTTTAAAAAATAAGTCAATAGAAGCTACCGTGCTAGAACCACGGGACTCGAGGGGTGCCTCACACCTTTCCCTCGGTCAACAGAATTCCTTACCCGATTTTCTGTTTTCGCAGACCAACAAAGAGTCATTTCCTTTTGATTAGGGATTCAATAAGGTGACTTGGAACACCATAAATCAATTTCAAGTGATGACTCTGTTAAAAATTAATCTCTATTCAATACCGTCACTTTAATTGGAAAAACCCTTCGACCTCGATCCCTTCGGACGAAAAAGGGGTGTAACAATAATTATTTATGTCATTTAAATAAATATAACATTTATTTTAACGTCAATTGTTATGTTTTAATATGCACGTGCAATGCACGTGCACTAAACTAATATATATATATATATAATCTATATCTATAATATACTAAAAGTGTGAAGACTATTAGAAATGTGATTTGAACTTTTTACCCTTCATTAAAAGTTTCCGCTTTAGACCAAATATCTTTTTACTATTTTTCTAAATTATTTTCATTTAATTATTTATTTTTTTGAATCCTTTATGGTTTATGAATCTCCTAACTATTTTTTTGGAAAAAAAATCAAAAGACTGTCGTTGGAGTCGTTATTTTTGTAAAAGTCAAAAATTATGGTGGGATTCCTTAATTTGGGTACATGTAGGAGTCTTTTTTAAGGAAAAATATTTTCCTAATATTCCTTTTTTTAATTCGTGTTCTATCCAATATATGCATTCTCTATATTTATAAAAACACTCATAATTTTAGATTCTCTTCATATTATTTTTTCTAAACAACTTTTTTATCAATGTTTTTTGTCTGCCTCATTATTGGTATGTATCTCAAATATTTCTGTTAGCTTTTATATTATTGTTATTTTCTTTTGTTACTTTTTGTTCTTTTACAGCTAATGCAATTTTAATTTTTGTTGGAACTAACTTCTATTGAAAAGTTAAAGCACTCATCCAATTAGCACATTAAAGGGGTTACTGCATAGGGTGTACAAGAATAGTGCAAAATGTAAATAGTATACATTAATAATGCTATTATTATTAAGGTGATTGGTCACCAGCATGAGTTGTGGTGCAGTGGATGGGATTACTCCACCCTTAACCAAAGATCGAGGGTTCGATCCTGGGTATGGAGAAAACTCTATTGGGAGCACTCCACCTTAATGGGCCCTGCAACGCGTGATCCGGATTAATCGGCTCCAATGCGGGCATCGAACACTGGATGAAAAACCAAAAAAAAAATAGGTGATTGGTCATGTTTTATATCAAATTTTATATATTAATCTATTTTTGAGTTTTTCCTTCTCCAAATTAGCAAGAATATGAAACTACGTCTTAGATATGGTATTAGATGGTATCTCCTGCTGCTTATCAGAAACTACTACGAAAATTAAGTGATATGATATGGTAAGAATTCATATTAGATTTTTTAATTGAGGAGTTTTGTATACGTGTCAATTTTAACTATTAATCTTATTTTCGATAAATTGATGGCTAGAAAATCGAAAATGTATAGGCGATTTACACCTAGAAGATGGTGTTATGTTGTTACAATTTTCTTAATATTAACTTACCTGATCACTACTGGAGATTGATTTTGTTTCCAAATTTTATTGACCAAGGAGAGACTCCATATTACTACTTTCAAGAGCTTCCTGAAGATCATCCTCCCTTGAAATTTTTCACCTGGCAGTTGGGTTCTCATTCTTGACTTTGATCATATGTTCTCACCACCCATTTTTTAGGCATATTGGCTATTCTGGGAACATCCTTGATAGCTTGCATATACAGAAGATAGATTTTCCTTGTGAAGATAGCAAGAATGCCTATTTTTGAGTCCACTAAATGTCATTTATTCTTCTTCTTGAGTTCTCTAAGTTAAATGGAGTTGAAGGAAATTGAACTCAACATTATAAATTGCAGTGCGTGTCGTCTTCCTCTTTTCAGTTGGCATCTTTTCTAAAATTTGGGAGCAACTAATTCGATACATAGCAAGAATATGAAATTACGTCTTAAATATCTACCCTTTGGTGCAAAGGTCAGTTATTCAACTCTAAAGTCAGAGAAATTTTTAGCAAAAATGGCTCTAAAAATTTTTATGATAGCAAGAAAGCCCAGCATTGCTTTATTAATTGCCTCAGTTTTTTCTGGTGCTCAAATGTCAATATGAAGAGGTAGTACAGAAGTCCACGCGTTCGATGCGATGTTTTCTTGGATCACGGGTACATTACAAAACGATTGGTCATGTTCTCAGTGTAGATTTTCTAGTAGCTTTTCAAGATTGGATAAATACAGATCCTCTAGGTCTTTTTCAGGCACAAATACCTAAGAAGAAAACAAACCCAAAGGCTCATCTTTGTAGGCATCTAAGCCAGAAAGCCCATGCAGTTGTACACATTGGTACTATGGTATAAATGCTTTGAAGAGTGCATTGAATTTCACCCAAGTTATGGTAGAATAATTTACCGTACTTGATTCTCTTCTGATACTGAAAAAGATATTCTTAAAGCAATGAGTAGCCTAGCTAAAACCCAAAAGATATGAGGCATTAATTGTAGATGCATGTCAAGAAATTGACTTAAAAGTTGGAGTTATATTTACCCGATTTCATACTAGCTATTTCAACTGAAAAATATGGCAATCTTGATGCAAGGGTTATCTCCTATGTGTCAAGTCGAACTCCTATAATTGGGTTCTACATGTATAGTTACCTACAAATCACTTCTTCAAGTCAAAAAAAGTCTTGGATACTTCATACATACATAACATACAAAGAGAGATATAAGTCTTTTTTATAGAGAGAATTGAAAAAAAGAAAAATCAAAGGTTAAAATATGATTGAAAGAATATCATTTGGTTCGCATTGATCATAATCGTTTGTTTACCTCTCTTCCTTTGCAAAAAGAAAATGAGAATTGGTTGATGCATTGATGTAACTGCAGAGTCTACTGTATACGATCAAACTGGTTTTCATTTTTAATGTCATATTTCTGAATTTTTAAATGGATGATTATATGTTTTTTGTTATTAACATAATTATATAAAGTTTATTTGCTTTAGATTTTTGCTATCGTTAACTTTTTTAGATCAATAAAAGTTTAGGGTGAAATAAAAAATACATTGACATTTGATTTCGGATGTAAACACAAAATTACTTGGTCAAACAGATTCTCACCAAAAATATTTTTTTGAAAATCACTTTTTTTTAAAAAAAAAAATGTTTTACAAAATAAGTTGATTTTAGTAGAAGAATTTAATTCTGTCATAATGTTTCATCAATTAGACTGATGGAAGTTGTTTTACTTTAATCACAATAAATAATTCAAACATTTATAAGCTTACAACATGCCCTATTTTAATTTCACATAAACTGTAATTTAGCTAAATAGTTAATGATACAAAATAACTTTTTCAACGGGTACACAAAAAACTTTTAGCATGAAAACTTTCTTGGTCGAGCTTATCAAAAGCTTAGGTTGAGAAGAAACAAACTAAAGAAATCACAAAGCGAATTGATTGTGGAGGAAAAAAAGGAAAGGGTTTATTTATCTACATCTACAATCTATATCTACAATATATTAAAGTGTGAAAATCCTTAGAAAAGTGATTCAAATGCTTTATATAGGGAGGAAAACATCAAACACTCGAGATATCCTCGAGGTACCTTCACTTTTCCTTCTCCTTTTCCTTTGATTTGATACTTATCTTTGTTTTTCTTTTCATTTCTAGAATAGGTACCTTTGTATTCATGAGTCTATTGAAAGAATTTTGCAACATATTGACATGGCTATAGTTAATTGCCTGACCTGTTTAGTCTCTTAGGTATGAGGTATACAGTTCTTTTTCATTTTATGTTTTAGTTTATCATTCTTTACATACGATGCATCTCTTTTATTAGTATTTTTTGTAAAACATTTCAAAAGTAAGTTTAATTTCTGAAATGGATATTTTTTATTCCGTTGTCAGTTCTCATATTACAAATTAACAGGCTATCAGATGTCAAAGGATGGAAGAAATTTCATAAAACAACAACTGTTATGTTGTTCGACTAATTGCAATACAACTAAATCAGGTAGGCATCAGATCAATCTTTAAAGGTCGTGAGAAAGACACACACACGTGCACTCATATGTGCAAACTATTTAACAAGGATTTTTTGTAATGTAAGAGTACGATAAATAGTGATTAAAAGACAAAAGGAAGTTGCAGGCTTGGAACTTGACTTTGTTCTATAGTAAATGAGTTTTCCATTATCCCAATGGAAGAATGTACTCTCAGTCAAGGTTAATTGTTAATTACATCATGGAAAAGAATATTCTATGATAGGATGATTATAATCTTATGTTGGTGGCAAAATTTCTATTACTATTATTCATTCACTTTTTAAAAAAATTATTGAGAAGTAAGTCGATACACAAGTCAATTGATTTGATTGAATAAAGGAGAGAATAAAAATATCCAAAAGTCACACGTCAAAAAATATGTTGCCCACACTGTTGTCGGACCACAATTACTTTTATTTTATTTTTCCTAGATCATTTTTATTAGTAAAAAAAATATAGATTGGGGAGATTAACTAAGCAATGGTGAAATCGCTAAATTTGAATCTGAACATTGTAGATTTAAGTTATAATCACTTTCCATGGGACTATCCATAACTTTATCATAATTCTTTATATTATTGTTAATTTGTGATAAGTAGTTGTGTTATATTATTATGCTTATATATAATGTAGACTTATGATTGCGAATTTGTTTTCGTTCATATAGAAAAATATTTTTAAGTATAATAAAATATATGGTAAAAGGTCTTAGAAAAACTAATATAAGGGGTCCTAAAATATATGATAATAATTTTTTTTTTCAAGACAACTTAAACACTATTTTATCTTACTGAGTTTACTGAAACACAATTGTAAAACTGGTTTCCTGGGTTGTTTAATGTTGTTCTTGAGATGATAAGAATGTCTGAAAAGTGGAGGTGGAGTAAGATGATTTTATTGTACAAAAACAAGGGTGACATCTAGATTGCAACATTTATAAGGGTATCAAACTATTAAGCTACTCTATGAAAGTTTGAAAAAGAGTGGTGGAGATGAGATGTGACTATATATATACATGGACCTGTTGGTTCTCATGCCGGGACGCTCGACTACAAGGGTGATCTACCTTGTAAGGAGACTAGTGAAACAGTACAAGAAGGTGAAGAAGGACTTGCATATGGTGTTCATTAACCTGAAAAAGTCTTATGATGAAGTCTCTAGGAAGGTTATATGGAGATGCTTGGAGGATAGAGGTTTACATATGGCATATATCAAGGTGATTCAGAACGTGTATAATGGAGCCAAAACTTGGGTAGGGACAGTGCAGATGCAATTTTACGAAGGTATGAGAGGTTGGCTATGTATTATTTTAAAAGGGCTAAGGGTAGGCCGAAGAAGAATTGAAAGAGGTTATTAGATAGAACAATATGCAACTTTAGCTTATCAAGGACACAACCTTAGATAATAAGTTATAATGGTCACGGATTAGAGTACAAAGTTAGTTAGATAGTTTAGTATCGTGTCGCTTATTCTTCTTTACTATTAGTCATACTATGAGTCATATTTCTATTATAGTTTCTTGTCCTTTGAGATTGGTTATTAGGGTGGATTTTACACTTTGATTGTCATTATATCTTACTACGACTACTATTTAGTATGATTTGTTAGATTGTCTATGGTATTTGTCATGATTGTCTTCATTTCTGTTATTTCTTTCTCTATAATGCTTTGGCATATTTTTTGTTTGAGTTGGGGGTCTATCTGTATTAATATCTTTACCTCAAATATATTTATACACTATATATTTTACCTTTTTCAGACCCTATTTTGTGGGATTACACTGAGTATGTTGTTGTTGTTTGTATATTTTACCATAATTCATTAATTTGGATATCAAAACACATATTACCATAACTTTTAGTTAAAAAATTTGATACACGTGCAACGCACGTACTTTGTACTAGTATATATATATATATATATATATATATATATATATATATATATATAACTTGTCAAGTATAACTTTAAAATCTCTTTTTGTGTTTTGACTCGATAATTCAAATTGTAAAGGTACAAATTCTATTTTACATATTCTTTTTCATCTCAATTTATATAGCATTGCTTAATTAGGAGTATAAAGTTTATATATAACTTGTCAAGTATAACTTTAAAATCTCTTTTTGTGTTTTGACTCGATAATTCAAATTGTAAAGGTACAAATTCTATTTTACATATTCTTTTTCATCTCAATTTATATAGCATTGCTTAATTAGGGTTATAAAGTTTAATATGTGAAAGAGGGAAATATTTTTAAAATCTATGATCTAAATTTTTTTAAAGATATTTTTATGAGTGAAATTATTTCATTTAAGGATAAAAAAAAAATAAAAAAAATTTTTTTTTCTAACTATAAAAATGGCTTTTTTTTTTGGACGAACTAAAAAAATTCCATCACTTGAATTGAAATGGTGAAATTAATACAAACAACATGCTCCTTTTAAAGACTTTGTCCCCTTTTTCATTGAATTTGGGATCAACCATCAATTTTTTCATTATTAATTAAGCAATAAATATCAATTCTAGTAAAAGGTAATTTGGTGTACTAACTCTCGCTATGTGTGAAATTCGGGAAAGAATCAAACTATGAGAGTCTATTGTATGCATTCTTATCCTACATTTCATAGAAGAACGTTTTCGTAACTTGAACCCATTACCTTATAACATATATATTCAATCAACAATGGTTATCAATCCATACTAAAGACATGACAGTTTATCCACATATACGTTTAAGCTATCACACACACACATACATATATGGGGGAGGGGGGGGGGTGATTTTAAATATATTTCACATATATTAATCATAGAGTGTGTTCCTGGTATGAAAGGTGTTGTCATAACAGAGTAGAAACAGATTTCGTGGGTAAATTGACTTCTCACCATTTCCTCTGTCATATGTTATGGCGGCTTTAGTGATGAAAGAATTGGGTAACCCTAATGGACAGAGAAATGATCAATTTATAATAATTATGACTTAATCTGAAACGTTCATCAGGTGACCATTCTACGAACGAGATTTATCCTTCGTTAAATGTTAGTGAAGAGCTTTACATTAATTGGGCCACACATAAAAATCTAACATTCTCCCACTTGGCCCTATACTCACATAACACTAATATTTGGCTGCATATTCATTAGTTATGCATAAAATGATTTTCTTCTATAAGTTCTATTCTACATATTATAATATTACAAACCATTAATGTAAATTATGACAGTCATACATAATTTTGCGGTTCATACTCTACTTCCATAAACTATAACACTAGCAACTTATGATTATAGTGATGTCTCGTTGAGACTTATCCTATAATATCTCAAAAAGGAAACACACACATATGTATATACTAGTTTGGCCGCACATGTCTCGCACGTGTAACGTTTGATTATTTAAAATTAAATAATTTTATTTATTACAAAAAAATTTAATGAAGTGTAAAGTTTTAAATATTCTTCATACTTTAATATAATAATGTAAACATAAACATATTTTTAAGTGTAAGCACCTATATATTTTACATCATCACTTTTGCGGTTTTGATGCAGTACCTCTTTCCCTTACTGACAGAGGCTAAGAGAAACACATTAGTTTGAAACATATTTGTGGTACTATTATTTTTTCTTTTTTCTTTCTATATTTAAAATCATTCCTTGTTTTTAAAGTCAAATCTTTACAAAATCATTGATTACATTCTTATTACGTACAAATTGATCTATAGAACTTCACACAATTAAAAAGACGAACAATCCAAAGAGAAAAGAAAATTATGATTTATGGTACATATTACATAACATAATTCTATAGATTAGACAATAAATTAATAGTGTATAGTGAATTTGGTAAGAGCTACACAATTTTATCTTTTGTTCACCTCCTTTCTTTTTAGTACACTCCTATTTATCCTTTTTGAGTCTCAAAAAGAAGAATAATGATATTCACATGAACCAAATCATCTAGTAAGTTCAAATTCTTGATATATCCTTAGAATGTGATTTTTTTTAACTTAGAACTCCATTTATCAGTCATTAGAAATAAAAATTAGTCACTAAAAATAGGATGAAACTTAAAGCCCTTTATACACAACAAAGACACATGAAGAGTTATAATCGAATAATCTTTCAGAGAGAAAATGAGCAATAACTATAATAATAGTGCTATATAGTGTTGCCTTTAAAATTTGTGTAAAAACTATCAAACACCTTTGAAAGGAGTAAAACTTGCAGCAATCAAAAGATAATCACCACACATGTAATATAAACCTTGGTTTTTTTCGGCGAGATAAACCTTTAATTTTTTGGCAACTTTGTTCGACGACAACACACTTGTTTCGTCCAATTTTTCTATCAAAAATTTATAACTGAAAGAGAAACACAAGAAATTGTTAAAAGGGGACAATACATGTCAATTGTTGAGTATGTACAATTCATATATAATCTTTAAATTCATTAGCTAAAAAGAATAAAGAAAGACAGAAGGATGACAATAATGAATGTAAGAAAATAACTTGAATTGAAATTAAAATCAATAAATTCAAAATAAAAAAAAAGTAGAAGTAGAAGAAAGGTTGTATTTTTGTAGTAAAGTATGATCAAAATATTACTTAAATAGAATTGTAGAAATTATTTTTTTTATATAAGGTAAAATTCTAATTGACTTAGGAGTGCTAAATAGTATGATTTGTTACTTAGATAAAATAAGGACTTTAACTAATTTGTTAGTGTTTATGTATAATTAGAATTTTACTTGAAGAATATAGGAAAAAATTATTGAATTTGGAACTAAAAAAGGTAAAAATTAAAAAATAAGGTACGTTTTTGCTTTTTTGTGTGTGCACATTTTTGCCTTTTTGGTATTATTTGTTTTGTAATATATATTAGTGTTTATGTATAATTTAAATTTTATTTGAGAATATAGGAGAAGACAATTTTAAATCTTCTTAAAATCAAATTTAGTTGATTTAGAATTCTTAAACTAATGAAAAAAGTATTAGTTGTCATCTATTCTGATGATTTCTAATAATGAAATATTTTACCATAAATACATTTAATTAATTTTTAACTTTTAAATATTAAAAAAAATAGTGAAAAGACGATTTTGTCTAAAGCAAAGACTTTTAATGAAGGGCAAAAAGTTCAAACGATATTTTTAAGGCCTTTCACACTTTTAATATATACTAGTTTAGGTGTATGCGCCTCGCGCGTGTATCTCACTTTATTGAGTTCAAACGTTACACTAAATATGATATTTGTTTAAATAATAAAGATGAATACAATAATTAAATTCAACAACTTTTGGAGAATTTATTTAATTAAACCTAATCTTAACCAAAAAAATAAATTTCAAAGTTGATCGACATTCATCTACCACCTGTAAACTGCAATAAAATAATACTATAATAGAGACATCAAAATAATATAATTAAATCTAACCTTTAGACAAAAAATCCCTCAAAGTCGTTTAATACTCATCTACCACCTGTAAACTATAACAAAATAGCTCGATAATAGAGATACCAAAAGAGTGCAACTAAACTTAACCTTTACACAAATAAAATTCTCAAAGAAGAAATATAAAAACAATACAATTAAACTTAACCTTTACCTAAAAAAATTTCTCAAAGCCTTCCAACATTCAGCTGCCACCTGTATCTACGGCCTGTAAAATACAACAAAATAATACAATAGTGATCACAAAGCTTCAGTTTTGATGAAAATAATTCTTGTCTAAGCGAA
>NC_061114.1:195778789-195835029 GCF_002878395.1 Capsicum annuum
TATTATGTTGACAAAAACAGTGAAGAAGTTGAGGGTTAGAAAATTAAGCATCCACCAATCTAGACATGCAACCAAATCAAGTTAGATGAGCATTAATCATATTTTTTTCAAAAGTAAACCAATTTTTTCTCTAGTTTAATGTGCATCTCAATATTTATAGAAGTATTTCCTTAATAGAGTCCTATTATTAGGAGTATTTTAATATCCAATTTTAGGAGTATTTTTCTAATTGATCAGTACAAAAAAAATATCAAATCACTTTTCTAAGGGTCGTCACACTTTTAATAAATACTAGTTTAATCGCACATTCCTCTCACTTGTAACATTTGATTATTTAAATTAAATAATTTTATCTATTGTGGAGATTTTTAATGAATTGTAAAAGTTTAAATCAGAGCCAAGGGTCTATCGGAAACAACCTTTCTACTTCTCCGAAGATAGTGGTATGGACTGCGAACATCTTACCCCCCCTCCCAGACCCCACTATGTTGGAATATACTGGGTTTGTTGTTGTTGTTGATGTAAAAGATTAAATCACTTTTCAATAATTTTTCACACTTTAATATAATAAGAAAAAATGGTCTATTACCCCCAACCTTTAGTCAAAATCCCAACTACATACTCAATCTTCACGGAAGTCCCATTACCCTTAAACATTTTTGTATTGTATTTAGTAACCCCCAACTGTTGATCTATCATGGGAGGTGAGAACACCCCTAGTAGGCGCGTCAGTTGAGGCATTAACCCTTCAAAATCATTTGTAACACCCTGGGAGTACACCCTGGATGGCACACGATGCTTACGGTCACAAGTGACCACAAACTAACCCATGAGCTGGTACCTACTGTGAGCACTGAATAAAATTGATAAGAAAAGATACACATATGCGGAAATAACTAAATACGCCATAAGGTTTTTAAATAATAAAAACATTATTGAATCAAAAGTTTGAAAACAAATGTCAAAAAATAACTTTCTGAAAACTGATAAAAATAATGACAAACTGACTGACTGTCTGAAAGTGTCTGAAAGCCTCTAAAGCTGTCTGAATAAGAGTTGATGGGACAGGCCCCAACTAACTCCAACTGTCTAACTGAAATAAAATACTAAAATAAACATAATCGGTCCTTAAAATATAAAGACTCACTACTGCTGCTACTGCTGATGCGCTCGAATGTCTAAGTGCGGTCGGAAATCTGAGCGTCCAAACCTATGATATGAGACATCATAGCACAAGAAATGAGTATGCGGTCAGTACTTTGAATGTACTAGTATGCTAGATAGGGTTAGGCTGATATGCATGGGCTCATGTGCATGAATAAAACTGACTGAATGAATAGCATGAGATAACTGGTGCATAGTATATGTGAAAACTGTAAAATCTAAGAATATTGATATTATAACATGATATTGAAATAGTCTGTGAACTGGGATACTGAAATCTGAGTACTGATTTAATAAATAAACTGAATTCTATGGTAAAAAAAAACGTGAACTAACTTTCAAACTGAGACTGGACTGAGATTGTGGGAGCTATCATCTAATTAACATGCCCCAATATGAGCTAATTGGGGTCCAACCTGTGACTCCAGTTGGAAGGGCATCAGTATCGTGCCACAAGTACTAATATATGGCTGCGTGGATCCACTAAAGTGAAGTCCCGAAGGACTAAAGAGTTACCTTTTACTAGCAGGTGCTCTAGTGAGATATATGCCAACCCTTAACTGACAGGTTAACATTTCAACATACGCTGGATACGTAGTTCTAGAATGCAAGGATTTCTACTAAAGGTCACAACCTCAACTGACAGGTGAGCCCCTATCTCTGGATTCGCTCGGTGCTAAATCGTACTCCCAACTGAACTGACTCGAATTATTGAACTAAACTAAGCTTAAATGAACCCACAACTAACCGTATCAACAGACTGAATGATAAAGCTCATGGTATGACTAAAATCATTCTGTAGATATCAAAAATTAGGTAAACAACTAAATTTTGGGTATTCATAATCCCAGGACTTGATAACAATAACAGCTTCGGGACATAATAAATAGTCAATGTTCAAAACCCAAACATTAAGGCATTTCATCAAACACTTGAGGGTCATGAGTTAAAGCATGAGAATGGTTTAAACATGTACTACTAACATAATTGCAATACTAAAACCATGGGTTAAGGATTTGACATGCAAAAATCACCATTCAAACGTATCATGGACAATTCTAATGGAAACAATTTGTAAACATGATATATGCATATATAATCAATATTCATGAAGTGTCATGGATATAATTTATAATAACATGTAAAGATCATATTTTTAAACTTGAAAACGAATTATTGGACTACATGGGTGAAACCCATGGATAAACATCTAACATACCTTAATTGAAGAATTTGTGGAGGTTCTTGGTGGTTTTTTTGAAGCTTGATCTTGAATCCTGAAGAGGCTGGGGTTTGTTCTTGAGAGAGAATGATTTTCTTTTGAGAAAATTTGTGTAAAAGATGACCAATTATACTTTTGAGACCTTGAATCCCGTGTTATGGACCTATTGCGTAAAGGCAAAAGACCTAATTGCCCTTGGAAAAATGGAAACAAAAGCTAGAAAATAAGGGGCAGGCTCCGGAGAGAGCGCCACGGGCTTCGAATCACCTAATGACCCGACTACGCGGGCTCTATTGCGGGCTCCCCCAGCACCGTACTGGAGTGGGCTCCATGGGCTTATCGCCTGCAAATACTATTTTAGAAGTCCAAACATGCCCTTAAGCTCGTCCAAAAACTTTGAAACTCACCCGAGAGGTACCCTTGATATCCCCGATCATCAATCAACTTTAAAATCGACATTCTAAGGCCGGAAAAGTTGAAAATAAAATCATCAAAATTTAAGGAGCTTTGAAAATGACTAAGTCTTAGCACTTAGTAAAAATTTTTAAGTCTTGGACCCCTTTAATATGCAAGAGTGAGTTGAAACAAGCTAGGATCTTAGGGGTGTTACTTTATTATTTTTAGTGCCACGTGTATAATACACGTCATTATTTTTAATTATTAAATAATGTTGTATTCTCCAATTAATAAATGCCCCAACCGTAAGCCTTTGTCTCCAAACGCCAAATCAAATTTTGACCTTGAATCGAACCTAACAATAAACGAAGCCGGCTCTTGTCTACACCTATTTCTGTTCTTCAATAACCCATGCCTAAAACCACAAAATTGAGTACAATCGGTATCAAATTTCACACGCAAATAGATCTGTTTCATTCATTTTCAGTGCATTTCGACTAAACTAGTGGATTTATGGTGAGATGGGTTTATTTCGGGTATTTTCGTCACTATTTTGGTGTTTTCGGTTGTTTTCTGGCAGGATTTGGTAGAAAAAAAAAGAGAAAAAGAAGCTGGTGGTGATTTGGATTTAAAATGTGGTTTCGTCTGAGTTTTTTCACTAAAATTTTGTCGGAATAGATTCATTTCCTACTATTTTATCCCTGATGGAACTCCCCTCTCTATTTTTTCCTCTTTCTCTCTCTTTTCTTTCACTATTTCTCCCCTCTCTCGCGTATGGATGTGTGTAGTCGTCTGTGTATTGTGTGCATTTTTCTATGTGTAGTATTGTAGATGGTAAGTGTATGTATAGAGATCTGAGAGATATGAGTGTCATCTGTGCATTAATCAATAGAAATGGCCTATTTCGTTTAGGAAGGATCTGAAAAAGTAGGAGTGGTACCTTGCGCACACATGTCTTATTATTTGGTTTATATTGACATATCAGCAATTGGGAATTACTAAATACAGTAAAAAATGTTTAGGGGGTAATGGGACTTCCGTGAAGGTTGAGTGTGTAGTTAAGATTTCGACTAAAGGTTGGGGGATAATAAACCATTTTCTCATATAATAATATAAACATAAACATATATTTTAGTGTAAGAACATATATATTTTACCATCAGAAGTTTCAAATGGTTGATGGATCATCACTTTTGCGTTTATCATCCAATTACATTCTTACTGCATACTTAAATTTTTTAAAAATTTGATACTTCTTAAATTTTTCTTATTCTAACATTTTTATATTTATTTCTAGATTTTTCAAATCTTATTAAAATTAAGGCCAAACCCATCGACAACTCCCTAAACTTGGCACCATCTTTCACTTAGACACTTCAAGTGGACGTTGTTCACTTTTGACACCTCAAGTAGGTATAAAGTGTGTCATTTTTACACTTTTTGCTGAATCAATAAATTTATACTGTGTGCGTGTATTACACGCGCCTGATGATGTGGAAAGTGACAAATAATATGCTGACATGTGTCATTTTTCTAAAAAATAATTTTTAAATCATTAATGATTTTTTTTTGAATAATCAATAATCACCCCTCTCCCCTTCCCTCCCCCTACCCCAACATCATCTTCTCCAAAATGTCCTGCAACACTGTCACCCCTACCCCTACCCCCCACCCCCAAAATCATCTTCTAAATGCAGCAGTGCCTCCCATCCTACCACATACCCCACCCCAACATTGTTTCTCTAATCCACCCCCACCCTCTAAAATTCTAAATTCTTGAAATTTTAAATTTCAACAAGGAAGCCATTGATGAACCTTCACTAAACACACACAAAATTTATTTCCTCCTTTTTGTGATGATTCATGGTAGGTACCAAACCCATCTTCTCCAAACACCACAACCTCTTCATCCCATGTACGAATTCATCTTCTCCAAAACACCCCTGTTGCCCCTCCATTTTTGTACATTATTAATAATATTTTTGAAAGCAAATAATAACACCATTAATAACATCATTAATCTTTTCAAGCACATTTTTTTCAAGCAAATAATAACACTATTAACATCATCATCATCTCAATCATCTTCATTTTAAGAAACAAGAATTGGTTAAAATCAACACAAGAAAAAATTAAGCATTCTTATTTCTTGATTTAACCATTCTTGTTTTTTGATTTCTTTTTTCTTAAAAAAAGTAAGATTCTTGATTTAACTATTTTTTTTTGCTCTGTTAATTTGATCAATGAAGGAAAAATTAGCATAAGGATGTGTTAAGAAAAGAAAAAAATGATGAAAATTTAATGGATTGAAAGAGTGAAGAAGAAAAGAGAAGAAAGACAAAAAAAATTTCAAAAATGCCCCTCAAACGCGCTTTCAATGCGTGTCTCACATCCATTGCTGATTCTCGAAAAAGTGTCAAAATGACACACTTTATACCTACTTGAGGTGTCAAAAGTGAACAATGTCCACTTGAGGTGCATAAGTGAAAGATGGTGCCAAGTTTAGGGGGCAGCAGATGGGTTTGGCCGAAAATCAAATTTAGTTAATATAAAAGTCTTAAACTAATGAAAAAAGTATTAGTTCATTGATGCTGATGAATTCTAACAAGAAAAGTTTTACCATAAATATATTTAATTAAATTTCAACTTTTAAATATTAGGAAAAAATAGTGAAAAGATGATTTTGTCTAAAACGAAGACTTTTAATAAAGGACAAAAAGTTCAAACAACATTTCTAAGGCTCGTCACACTTTTAATATATATATATATATATATATATATATATATATATATATACACACACACACATATATATATATATATATATATATATATATATATATATATATATATATATATATATATATATATAGAAAGATGAACACTAGGATGACCAAGGGAAAATGTGTAATTATACTTACTATCAAGGGCAAAGTGTAATTACATTAAAAAAAAATCTACTACTACCAAAATATTTCTACCTCCCCACCAACAAACTAAAGGTAAGTCTAGAAACATTTATTGTACTCCATCAAATCTTCTTTTTTTTTTTCCTGACTTGGTAGCAATTGATGATGGGATTTGCCAATCTTTAGTAGTATCTGACCATTTGTTATTGTTGTTGTTATTATTATTATTATTATAAAGATAAAAAAATAAACAGTGAATTATATATATATATATATATATATATATATATATTATTTTATATAGAAGAGTATGTTATGTGACGATCAAGGGCGTTATAGTCATTTCACAATCCAAATTAATCATCCAAAGCACAACTCTTTTTATGGGCCCCCTTTTTCATTTCTCTCTTCTTTAAAATACATTACTTATCACTTCTCACCTTAGCGAATTAACCCAAAAGAAAGTTCTCAAAATAATTTACAATTTAATGTTTATTATACTATTTCAAATTTTCCTTTTTCTGCATCGTTTCCTATTGCTTGTGTGTGTAGTGGTTTGGAGAGTGTTGTTGAGTTGTGTTTTGGATTATTTCATCGCTCGACTTAGTTATAACTTGTGGGATAGACGTTTTCCTTATTTACTCCTTCTACTTTGCTTGTGCCTTCTATTTTCTGTTGTTGCTTTATTACTATCGTTGTTTGTTTTCTTATGAAGTTATGGCTGTAGGCTTTGATGGTAGGATAGGGTCATGTCTGAGGGGGCTAGGGAGGGAGACTGTTTTGGGGATGGGGAAGGAGGGAAGGACGGACGGGGGAGTAGGGGAAAAATCTAGCGTTAGGGGTGGTAGAGGAAGACATGTTTCTAGAGTTGATAGGCTGAGGGTTGGGACTTGGAATATAAGAAATCTTCAGGGTAAGTCTATAGAGCTGGTGAAGATTCTTAGAAAGAGAAGGATCAATATTACGTGTGTGTAGGAGACTAAGTAGGTAGGGTATAAGGCTAGGGATGTAGATGGGTACAAGTTATGGTACTCTGGTAGCGAGAGGCGTAGGAATAGAGTTAGAATCTTAGTAGATGGAGAGCTTAGAGGGTAGGTAGTGGAGGTTAGGAGGATCATCGATAGGTTGATGACTGTTAAGTTAGTCATTAGGGGTTTACCCTAAACATGTGTAGTGTTTATGCGCCGCAGGTAGGCTTTGGCAGGGAGGAGAAAATATGGTTTTGGGAGGCTTTGGATGAGGTGGTGAGAAGAGTGCCTAGTTCTGAGAAGATTGTGGTAGTAGGGGACTTCAATGGGCACATTGGGGTATTTTCGGGAGGCTTTGGCGATGTGCATGGTAGTTTTGGTTTTGGGGAGAGAAATGAAGAAGGAGCTGCTCTGTTGGATTTTGTGAGGTCCTTTGGGTTGGTTGTGGTGAATTCGAGCTTTCCGAAGAAGGACGATCACCTGATCACCTTCCGAAGCATGATAGCCAAGACCCAAATTGACTTTTTTTGCTTAGAAAAAGGGATAAGGTGTTGTGTAAGGACTGTAAAGTCATTCCAAGTGAGAATCTTTTAACTGAACATAGGCTTTTAGTAATGGACTTGGGTATTAAGAAAGATAAGAAGAGGAAGCGTGAGGAGAGTAGACTTAGAATTAAGTAGGGTGGCTTAACGCCGGCGACTACACGGGAGATACAGGAGAAAGTAAGGGGAATCAGGGGTGAGAGAGTAAGGGAGACGTAGATGATATGTGGGATAGGGTGGCTAGGTGCATCAAGGATACTGCTCATGAGGTGTTGGGTATTTCTAAGGGTTGGGTTGGTCACCTTCAGGGGGATTGGTGGTGGAATAAAAAAGTTAAGATTAAAGTGGAGACGAAGAAGGGGGCGTATACAAAGTTGATTGAAAGTAAGGATGAAGAGGAGAAGCGGGATAATAGGGAGGAGTACAAGATATCTAGGAAGGAGGCTAAGATGACAACATTCTAGAGCTTGTATGCAGGGTTGGAGGCAAAAGGAGTGGAAAAGAGGTTGTTTAGGCTTGCTAAGGCTAGGGAGAGGAAGAGTCATGACCTCGACCAGGTGAAGTACATTAAGGGGGAGGATAGTAGAGTGTTGTGGAAGACGGTCACATTAAGAAGAGATGGCATATGTACTTTGATAGGTTATTGAATGATGAAAGGGATAGAGCTTTTGTGTTAGGAGAGCTGGAGCACTCTGAGGAGTGTTGTGATTTTAGTTATTGTAGATACTTTAATGTAGAGGAGGTCAAAGAGGCTGTTCACAGGATGCGTAGAGGTAGGGCGACAGGGCCTGATGAGATTCCTATGGATTTTTGGAAGTTTTCTAGCGAGACTGGCTTAAGATGGTTGACTGGTCTATTTAACATCATTTTTATATCGGCAAAAATACCTGAGGCTTGGAGATGGAGTACTATGATCCCTCTATATAAGAATAAGGTTGACATTCAGAGTTGCAATAACTATAGAGGTATTAAGTTATTGAGCCACACAATGAAGATTTGGGAGAAAGTGGTCGAGTTTAGGTTGAGGAGGTTAGTGACTATCTTGGAGAATCAGTTTGGATTTATTCCTGGGCACTCGATGACGGAGGTAATTTACCTGGTGCGGAGACTGGTGGAACAGTATCAGGAAAAGAAGAAGAACCTGCACATGGTGTTTATCGACTTAGAGAAGGTGTACGAGAAAGTCCCTAGGGAGGTTCTTTAGAGATGCTTGGATATGAGTGGGGTCCCGATGGTGTATATCAGAGCAATCAAGGAAATGTATGATGGAGCTAAGACTCAGGTTAGGACGATGGGAGGAGATTCAGAGCATTTCCCTGTCTTGACAGGGTTGCATCAGGGATCTACTCTTAGCCCATTTTTGTTTGCTTTGGTGATGGATGTGTTGACACAGCGTATTCAAGGAGAGGTGCCTTGGTGTATAATTTTTGCAGATAATGTAGTTTTGATTGATGAGACACGGAGATGTGTGAATGATAAACTAGAGGTATGGAGACAGACCCTTGAGTCTATGGGGTTTAGGTTGAGTAAGAGCAAGACAGAATATTTGAAATACAAGTTTAATGACATGAGCAGGAGAATGAAGTGGTAGTAAGGTTGGATTCCCAGGAGGTGTGTAAGAGGAATAGTTTCAAGTATCTCAGGTCCCTGATTCAGGGGAATGGTGAGATTGACGAGGATGTCTCCCACCATATTAGGGTGGGATGGATAAAGTGAAAGCTCGCCTCGGGGGTGTTGTGTGATGAAAAGGTGCCGCCCAAGCTTAAAGGCGAGTTCTATAGAGTGGTAGTCCATCTGGCCATGCTTTATGGAGCGGAGTGTTGGCCGGTCAAAAACTCTCACATTCAAAAATTAAAGGTGACGGAAATGCAGATGTTGCGTTGGATGTGTAGGCTTACTAGGGGTGATAGAGTTCTGAATGAGACCATTCTAGAAAAAGTTGGAGTGGCTTCGGTGGAGGACAAGATGCGGGAAGTTTGATTAAGATGGTTCGAGCACGTGATGAGGAGGGGCACAGATGCCCCGGTTCGTAGGTGTGAAAGGCTTGCATTGGATGGCTTCAGGTAGGATAGGGGTAGGCCGAAGAAATATTGGAGAGAGGTAATTAAGCGGGACATGGAGCAGTTACAGCTCACTGTGGACATGACCCTAGATAGGAAGATCTGGAGGACGCGAATCAGGTTAGAAGGCTAGTGCCAGTTTGGGTAGTTGGGGTAGGACTTTACTTGGTGGGTGTATTATTCTTGTTATGCCACGTTGTTGCATGCTTTATTACAAATTTGTTTACTATTATTTATTTATTATTCATTGTGGGTGGCGTATTTATGTCTTCTCATCTTGTTCCATGCTTTATTACGGATTTGGTTATTATCTCGTGTCTTGAGCCGGGGGTCTATCGGAAACAGTCTTGTTACTTCTTCGGAGGTAGTGGTATGGACTGCGTACATCTTACCCTCCCCAGACCCCACTATGTGGGAATACACTGGGTTTGTTTTTGTTGTATACTATTTCAAATTAATATCATTTTAACAAATTTTGAATTTCAATTGCTGCATTTAATTGACAATTGTTCAATAAAAAAGATTATAAATTTTTTTTTGCAAGTTGTTTTTGGGTAATAAAATGTTAAAATGTTCTCAAAATGTATATAAAAAGACCCCCTCTTTAATGCACTACTTGAAAATAATTTGAAAGAAAATTTTGAAAAATATAGTCATTTCATATATGTCAGCATGAGAAATATCATTATGTAGAGTATACTACATCTATGATCAAACTTACTTTGATACTTTTTCTGATTCACTAAAAATTCAATGTTATATAAATTCACAATACATCAATATGTAATTAAGAATTCTTTCAATAAACAAAGAAACGAAACAAGAGAAAAGTACGAAAGATAAATAATTTCTATTACAAATAAAATGAAAGATTTAAAACAATTGAAAATACTAAAGGAATATAGCTATACATTTTAAATGTAATAAGAAATTATGTAATAAATAATATTTTTAGGATAATTTGATCAATTTTTAAATTTTAGTGGTGTACAACCTTTTTAAAAATAAATAAAAAGTTCATCACGTAAAGTGTCAAATTTGATAAGTATTATTACAAAGTGATTGAGAATTTTGAGATATTACTAAGATCTCAAAAAAATCAAAAATAAATTAACATAATGAAAAATAAAAATAATATATAAAAATCTATCTCTTTTTTGTCATAACACAAAAAGCATATTTATATTCTTTTCATTTTAAAAGATTTATAAGATTTTTAATTGATAATAAATTATGAAATACTATTAAACAAAAGAATATGCACGGAATACATCATCTAGTATATATACACACATCCTTACTAAAAATAAAGATCAATTTCAACTTACATACAATTAATAAGTTTGATGTTATCCTTACATCCTTACACACAATTTCAACTTATAGATCTACAATCATGATTAGTTGACTCTTTAATGACGCCACTTTAATTTCATAAGTTTGATGAGAGTTTTACTTATATTTTGATTCATATTTTCTTAGATCAAAGATATCAAAAATATTATACAATGCCTCACGAAATAGTTTACAAATAATAATGCCAGTAATTCTGCTTTTCAAGACTTCTAGCAATTAGTATTAAAATTTGAGAAAATTTAGTGTGTTTTTCATTCTTGAAAAAGAACACTAATTTAGAATAATTGTCATAAAAACACGAGGTCAACATAACCGTACCAGGTTTGTATGCTCCACTAGATTAATAATACTTTATTTATGAATTCTCAACTTATAATTTTTACATATTTACCATATTTCTCATTATATATATAAGATCTGCATGAAAGTTACTGGATTCCCAGAAATCCCATCCAAACCCCTGTAAATTATTGCCTTATCAATTATGAAAGCAAAAATCTGTGATATTGTATTTCTGACCACTATTTACATAGTATGACCGCTTTCATAATTGATAAGACAATAATTTACTTAACAATGTAGAAATAAATACTTAACGTGGACTTCAACTGTAAAATTTAAGTCTAAGCATCTGATCATCTAACTTTCATTATATCGATGTTATACACACATATATTTATCACATGTTTCTTTTAGGTACCATAATACTTTTTTTTTTCTTGTATTTTTTTCAGCAATAAATTATAAGTGGATATAATTTCTATAGAATTTTTAGACAAATGTTGAGATAATTCAATAATTAATATGACTTATTATGAAATATTTCGTGCATATCAAAAGAATGGTCTCACTTAAATCTTCATGCTTTATGTGGAAAAATACTTTTATGCAAGATCGCTAAATTATTAACAACAAGTAACATATTATTAAGATACGAGAATAAAAATATAAATTTATTTTTTATCACAACTCGAGGCTACCCCATAGTTATAACACGGTGCTAGAAATTATAAGTGACCCCAAGCTAACTCATGATCTGACACAAACTATGAGTACTGAAAGAAAATATCATAATACTGTGTGGAAGTCATTTAGGAGCATTGGATAAGCAAAACAATATCAATGATATCTTAAACAAACCAACTGTAAAACATGTCTAACTGACTGTCTGACTGTCTAAAAGCCTCTAATCATGATGAGTTGTTGGGACAGGTCCCTAACTAACTCTGACTAACTGAAATAGCATGAAAAAAATACTGGGATGAATAACTAATAACATATCTAGTCCTCGAATGATGAAGATTCACTAATACTGCAGCTGAGTGGCACAGGAGCGGACTATTATGATCTGGGAACTGGACGTCCGAACCTATATTATATGACAACATAGCGCAAAAGAGAGTATGCAGTTAGACATACATATCACGAAAGAAAGTATGCAGTCGGTACTTTAAATGTACTGGTATGTGAGGCGAAAACTAACTTATATGCATATATACTGAGCATAAATGCATGAACATGAATATCGAATGCAAGATCAAGTATAAACATGTACTAAAATAATCTGAATAACTGGTATATGGACATTTGGTCATGCAAACCTGAACTGATAGAGTTTGGTCACTGAACTGAAATTGTAGGAGCTAACATTTTAACTAAGGCTGGCAACGGACCGGAATCGATACCGCCGGACCGGTTTGATCGGAACCAGAACCGATACCGGAACTGCCTTACTGAAATTGTTTCCGGAACTGGTGTTACCGGAACCGGAATACCAGAATTTTGCAACCAACGCACTGGTCCGTTGGTTACCGGTGTGGAACCGGTTCGGACCGAAATGACACCGGAGCTATACCGAAAGAGATGTCGAAGCTGGTAAGTTATGTACCGTTCTTGACAGTTTTTTTCTTTTTAATATATATATATATATATATATATTAACTTATATAATTTATATAATAAATTAATATAATATTAATGAGTTAATATAATATTAATAAGTTTAAGTTATTATATCTATATATTAATAACTTTAAGTTAAGTTAAGTTAAATTTATATAATAAGTTAATATAATATTAATAAGTTTAAGTTAAAGTTATTATCCAAAAGTTCAATTCCAAAATCCAAAATCCAAATGACAAAAATTTAAAAAAAAAATAGTAACGGTCTTCAGTCTTCACGTCGCCGGATCGGAATCGGAATTACCAAAATTTTTGAATGGTTCGCGTCGGTACCATATTCCAGGATATTGGGTATCGGTATACCTATACCAACCGGCACCGTTGTGTTATAGGTACCGAAACATCACCAAAAACAGAGTAAACGGACCGGAATAAAATTTTTTGGTTTCGTTGCCAGCCTTAATTTTAGCTGACATGTCCTAATTTGAACTAATCGAGATCCAACCTGTAACCCTAGTTGGAAGGGTGTTAGTATCTTTCCAATGGTACCAACACTGACTGTGTGGATCCATTAACATGGTGTCCCGAAGGACTAGGGTGCCAGTCCTCTACTGGCGGGTAACCCCTGATAAAATGTCAGTCCTCAACTGGCAGGTGACCTCTTATAACCTACATTGTCTACGTAGTTCTGAAACTTAGGGACTTCTATTAAAGGTCTTAGTCCTTAATTAACGGGTGAACCTTCATCATTGCGTTCACTCGGTGCTAAGTCTTACTCCCAACTGAAACTGACACTGATGTTGATAAAATACTTAACATGACTGATGCCGATATATGCTCAATATGATATTATTCTGAACTTAGTGATACAAGTATGCTCTAAATGACTTGTAACCTGACATCTGTGACATACATGAATATCTAGGTATAAGATGTTTATAACTCACCAGCACTAACTAATGTAAACTGATCCTGGTGGTTATGAAACTAACCATAGCACGGAAAAATCATGAATAACAATAAATATTTCAATTATCATAATATGGACACTTGCATTATCAAACATATGGAAACACAATTCTCATCGGGAAATATATTTTCATGGTTCAAAATCTACACAATTGAGAGAAGATTCATAAAATTCATGGTTAACTTGAAACCCCATAAAAGATAAAAGAGTTTACACTGAGAATTTAGGGAGTTCTTGGGACTCAATGGGTGGTAGGGACCCATCGATGAAACCCTACATACCTAGTATTAAGAGCCTTAAGAAATTCTTGGAATTGATTTTGCTCTTGAGAAACCCCTAATCTACTTGGACAAATTGCCTCATTTGATCTCTCTTGGATGAAATATGGTTAATATATGAATTAGGGGGTTTTAGGTCTTTTATACCACCCCTTGAGAAGACAAAACGACATGAGTTTGTCTTTTAAAGGAGTGGAAAAAGACATAAAAGCCTCTGGAAAAGCGTGCAGAAAAATTCGCTTTGAGTCATTACGACTCCCCTCACAACTCGTTACGTCTGGTTGTGAGTCGTAGTCTGAGTCATAACATGGGATCCTGAGATCCTAGGAGCATTCTGGTGTGACTAAGACTGCCTCCTAATGACTCATTACGAGTGAGTACGAGTTTTTAGGTGGAGTCGTAGTCTAAGGCTTGATTCTTAGATCCTTTACTGGTTAGGCTACGATTCCACATACACAACCACTCGTAAGGTCTGATTGCGATTCATGTGTTGGACTCATAACCACTGAAAGGGATTCTTGGTTGCACACTGTTAACACTTCGAGTCCCTCCAAACGACTCGTAATGTCTGATTACGAATCATGGAGTAGAGTCATGGTTACTGGGCTGAAACTGAAGGTCCCTTCTGTTGTGACTACGACTGCTCATAACGACTGGTTACGGATCGTCACATGATTTGTAGTCACTGGCAGCTAACAGATACCTAAGAGAAACTTGCATAACTTTTTGCCACGATATCGGATTAAGACGAGACTTGATGCGTTGGAAAACTTCACTTAGTGACCTATCTTTTAAGGGGTTTAGAGCTTAAAAATTTGGAGTATTACATTTTTACTGCTGTCGACCAATGTATAATATTTTTCTAAAGATAAAATTTTTTATAGTATTAGTAATTTTCTATTATCATATTGTTCATGCGTTTAAACCCATATATAGATTTCATTAATTTACATATCATTAACATTGTTTTATTGACGTGACACTCTTCCTTTGTCCTTTTAAATTTCCTCTTCGAGGTATCTCTGTTAGATAATTTTTACATTCATTTGGTGCAATTCTCAGTCATAATGAGCCATTAAAGTTATACTAGTTCTTAATAAGTCTCTACTTGAGACCAGCGAAAACATTTTTTTGATAATCAATCTCTTTTTGGAGTAACTTTTGACAGTAAATTTGAATTTATATCATGCAATATTGTTATTTGAATCGCGCATAGTTTTAAAAGCTCATCTACGCCAATTTTTAAAGAAAAAACTTTCTGACAAGGTAATGAGATCTTAGGCTTTATTGTATTCCATAGATCTTTAACTCTTCTTTCGTGACATTAATTGATTTTATCAAACTTAATTTTTTATAGCTTGTGAAAACGAAATTGAATTTTTATTACACCCTCCGTCCATAAATACTACTTGGCACATATCTTAAGAAATAATAAATGGAGTAGTGATTTTACTATATCACCATTTGTATATAATAAATTTTTTGCTTAAAAAAATGCAATGAATAATTTATTGTATTTAATACTAATGATAATATGGACAAAAATAGGTAAATCATTCATTGATTTTATGAACTGGATAAGTATTGTTAGACATTCCAAAATAAAAAATGGACAAGAAAAGATGAACTAAGAAAGTAAGTTTAATGTCAAAATTTGACTTTTGTAAATCAATCACATAATCATCTAAGCTAGCGAAACCTCTTTCTCCTTGAGATTTTCTTAATGAGATTCTTTGGGGTTCAATTGTGTCGATATTCATGAGTTAGCTTCATCGGAAAGTGTTCCACCTAAAGGTGTTATCCGACCCGGTTCGACCCAAATCGGCATCGGCCCAATTATTTTAACCGATCTCAGGTCCGGTCCGATCTAGTCCAAAAATTTAATGGACCGGTCCGTATCGAGCCCAACAGTAAAAGATTGTCAAATGGTCCATGACCGGCCCGCTTAAAAAATTATCGATTTAACCAGTCTTGAACCGATTCAACCTGGCTCAGTTCAAGTAATGGGCCGGTTACTGGTCCTTGCATGTTTAAACAAAAATTAAATTTAAATTTTCATGGTTTTTTCAATATATACTATATATACAAACATATATACTATTAAATACGTTAAGCAATAAACGTATAACATATGTACACTACATATTCTACTATTTTAGTAAACATACATGTATTACATTGAATTTCTACTTTAAAGAATATAAACACATAAGTCCATTTAACATATACGGATTTAAATACTATGTGAGATAATGTACATACAACTTATATATGTTATATATTATAGTACATTTGAAAAATACATACAAATATGCATACAATTACTTGAAATACTTCAAGAAACAATATACGTTCAATATATACTACAACTTGAAAACACATATATATTATATATATTATACTACATAGAAAACATACACACAAAAATTCATACAATATATACTAGTTGAAATACTACTTGAAACAATATTCATTCAATATATACTACTTAAAATACTACTTCAAACAATATACATACAACATATATACATTACATATTGTACTAATTTTTCAAACATAGACACAAATATACATAGAATATCTAGTTATATACCACTTGAAATAATATACATTCAATATATACTACTTGAAATAATGTACATACGACATATATACGTACAATATATGCAACTTAAGATACTACTTGAAATAATATACATACAAAATATATACGTACAATAAATACTACTTCAAACAATATATATATATACAAGATATATACATTACATACTATACTACTTTAGAAAACATATACACATGTATACATTCAATACATGCTACTGTAATCTATAAAAAATATATACACACACATATATATACAATACATATTTGTAACACCCCGCTTTTTTGGGCTAAAGTTGAACCGTGTTTCTGACATTTATAGACCCGAACTCAATAATTTCTACTTAGATATAAGTGCTTTCTTAGTGCGAAAACATCCTTGGAGATGAATATACACCATAAAAAATTCCTAGCACAAAAGTTAAGTTGAGCACATTCGTATCGATTTACTTTTAGTTGACGATTTTTCTTGGGTCAACTTCCAGTGAATTTTTCTCCAAGGATATAAAGAGTCATGTAGCCTAATTTATATCAAATTAAATCCCTTTCGAGTGTTCTTTCCAACCCCACCGACCGTTTGTCAATCCAAGTCCAGAGTCAAAAGTTATGAGTGTTTGAATGAGGCACTGTCGAGGGTATGCGATGGCCATGCGCCTCAAAGCAATCGCCTAAGCACACTTCCTTATCTATGAAATAGCCATGTGATTCAAACCTTAAAGTTTGCATTGTCCATGTGACGCATAACCTATCCGGGGTGTCAAAAAGTGTTCTATTTGATTTGTTTTAAGGGCATAAAGTTCTTTTATCATCCCATAACCATTCCTAACCCTCTTTGGACGAATATTAAACCTTAAACACATTATTTTCTCTTCTAAAATCCCTAAATCATCTTTCCTAAATCAAAAGGGGAGAAACTACCTAGGGTTAAGGAATTTAAGCTTCGGGGGTCCAATTTCTCTATATTCTCTTTGATTTTTCTCTATCAAAAGGTATGTAGGACTATCCTAAATATCATGGGCATAAGTTTATATTTTTAAACAAGTTTTAAAGATATATATGTATGTATATGTAAAGGATTTTGGAAATTCTTTATAGAGCATGCATCATAAACCCGTTATGATGAAAGTACGTAATTATCATGGGGGGTTTTCATAAGCTTGATTTATAATCATGTGCATACATGATTTGAGTTCAAAAATTAATTTATGAATATGAATTGCGAAATTTCCTTCCCCATGATGAGATTTATGGTCTTAGTATGCTATGATTTGTGAATTGGGTTTGACAGCACAAATTATAAGCCCCATTTTTATCATGAGATTTACATATAACAAATATTGGGGTTGTTTTATGAATGAATATGATTCTTGAGTTTAAATGCCTCTTTACTTGTTATGGATGGTTGTTTCAAGTATTTTTCAAAGAGGTGATTTCTATTCTAAATTCTATGGATTCCTAATGAAGAAACTACATATGATTAATGAAATAATTGACCACCACATATTAAAGTCTTGTAAAGAGAGTGTGTTTGCATAAGTTTCATACGCTTTTGATCTCTTATCTGATTTGATAAATATTTTGGTGGTCATTTACATGTTTTGAATGAGAAGGACTGTGTATTTGATATGATATGAATGACTTGCAAGTCTGGGTATGCCGATACTCTGTGATAATATGCCCTTAATAGAATAAGCACTGAATGTTTTTTAGCATGAAGCATGATTTCAAAGGACTAAAAGTAGGCTTAAAGAGAGTTAGATGGTTACTCAAAGAAGACATTTGAGTATAAGGGCTCATTGCTGGAAATCGAGTTTTGCCGATTTAGGAGACATGATTGGCTATGGCCAATGTATACTTGCCCCTGAGGCACTGGTATACTAGAATAGTATTTAGTGCCCCAATCCTTGCGGCAAACTTCAATTTAGGGGCTTGGCCGATGAGTTAATGGTGGACCCATATAGCCTGTGGGTACTAGACATATAGGGTGTACCATCTAGCTCAGAAGTAAAACAAAGAGTTGAGTTAGTGTTTTTATAAAAATGGTTGAAGCTCATTAAAATAATTCCCATGTATTTTCAATTATTTTATGTTGACATGTTTTTATGAAATGCTCTCACTTATGTTATACAAAATATTTTTTTTTTAGATTATTCTACATACCAGTACTTTCAAATATTGACCCCTTATATTTCATGTTCTGGGGTTCAGTCCCGTGGTCCATCACATCAATTATTAATATGGGATGATGACAAATTTGATAAGCCATCCATCTTCCATAAGATATGTTATTCATATGTTTATCTAGTTCAGTTATAGTCCTGCCGGGGGCCTTGTCCCGGCCTAGACAGTTAGTATTTCAGTAGAGGTTTCGTAGACGGTATTTGAAGTGTTGTATTGTCATATCTTGTTGACACATTTTGGATTATAAGTTTCCATCGAACACTGTTATATCTTCCGCACTTTGAGTTATGTATGGATTATGCTTATGATAGTATGCTAAGGGGTCTCTCGAGCCTTCGAGGTTCAAGATGCCCATCGCGACCAGGGCCTATGTACGGGTTGTGACAATATTACTTAAAATACTACTTGAAACATTATACATAAAACATATATATATTACATATATGCTACCTTAGATAATATATACACATGTATACATTAAGTATATACTACTTTATAGAAAATACATACATACATACATACATATATATATATATATAATAGATATACTACTTAAAATAATACTTGAAACAATATGCATACAATATATATACATTACATATTATACATTTATACTACTCTAGAAAACATCTACACATGTATACATTCAATATATACTCTATTAGTTTATAGAAATATATACACACATATACGTACAATAAATACTACTTAAATTACTACTAGAAACAATATACATACAACATATATACATTACATACTATACTACTTTAGAAAATATATACATATATATACATTCAATATATACCACTTTAGTCTATAGAAAATATATACACGCATATATATACAATATATACTACTTAAAATACAGCTTGAAACATATATACATTACATATTATACTACTTTAGAAACATATACACAACATATATATACATTATATATTATAGTACTTTAGAAAATATACACACATATATACATACAATGTATACTACTTAATATAATAATACTTGAACATATAATCATATATTAAAAAATTTACATACACTACTTAAACGATAAACTTATATAGTATTTTTATATGTCAATACTAATTGTATAAGTAATATTTGATAACATTATTTTTATTTTTTCATTATATGTATATATATGTAAAGCCTTGAGTTTGCACCTCGGATGCCACACGGTGCTTACGACCCCGAAGGACCACAAGCTAACCCATGACTGGTACCTGTTCTAAGCATTGAAGAATAATACTAAAATAATATGGAAGTTAGACTGAAGTGTCATAAGGTTCATAATCTGAATATTGATAAATATAGCAACTAATAATAACATCTGAAAACTGAATACTTTCTGAACTAGTCTAGTCTAAAAAGCCTCTACTGAACTATCTGAATGTGGAGTTGATGGGACAAGCCACCAACTAACTCCGACTAAAAAATACTAAATCTACTGTAATACTAAAATAAAAGAATATCCTCGATAGATAAGGACTCGCTACTGAATCTGCTACTGCTGACTGAATCTGGCTAAGAACAGTCAGAAACCTGAGCGTCCGAACCTATGATATAAGACATCATAGCGCAAGAAAAGAGTATGGGATCAGTACGTGGAATATACTGGTATGCTAGATGAGGTAAGGCTGAAATGCATGGGTTCATACACATGAATAATAACTGACTGAGTGATATGAATATAACTAAATGAGAGTACATGGATAACTGAAGCTACTGTAAACACTGATTATACAATAATCTGTGTGTGTGTGTGTGTGTGTATATATATATATATATATACTATGTTTGAGATTTATACTGAAATTGATTGCTGAGTTTTGGTAACTGAGTAACTGATATCTGACATTACTGATAACTGAATTATTGATAATTGGGTGACTGTTTCTGAAAGTCCTGATTTTGTAGAACTGAACTTAGTTCTATGCTGAGACTGAAACTAAAATTGTTGGAGGTAATCTTCTAACCGACATGCCCCTCTCTAAACTAATTGAGGTCTAACCTATAACCTCAGTTGGAAGGGTGTCAGTACCATGCCATAGGTACAGATACTGGCTGTGTGGAGCCACTGAAATTTCATCTCGAAGGACTAAGGGTCACCCTCTACTGGCAGGTTCCTTGATGAGAGCGGTATTACCCTCAGCTGGTAGATAAATACCTTATCAACCCTCAACTGGTAGGTGGATATCTCAACCTACATGGCTACGTAGTTCTGGAATGCAAGGACTACTACAAAGGATTTGTAACGCCCTAAAAATGGGTCCCGAGACGTCAAACTATGCCTAGGATCACAAGTGATCCCAAGCTAACCCTTCTACTGGCATACTTTCAAGAAACTAAATAAATTACATAAATCTGGAAAAAAAAATCAGTGAAAACATAAAAATTTTCTGAACTTGATCAATACAAGTCTAAATTTACAAGGTTACAACTTTGCTTTTGCAAACAAAATTGAAATTAAATTCATTAACACTGCTGACTATCTATGAAGCCTTTACTAGTACTGACTATAGGTAGCCGGGTCATGACTCCCAACTATCCCAACTCAATACAACTGAATAAAGAAAATACAATGCTTCTCGAACTGTATGATTGACTCAAGCCCTTGAATCAAAAGGACTCATCACCTTCTGACTAAAAGCTGCAAACTGACTGAATATGGTATATGCGCTACAACTTGTACCTACATTATGAGACAATGCATCACATAGACATATATGTGGATCAGTACTTTAAGGATGTACTGAGTATATGGGGATGTATGCATTTACATAAACAATATCATTACTCTTTATAAAATCATGCATGCTGACATAAATAACTCACATAGCTTGAATAAAAATCTAAAATATAAATCTCATAAATCATGAATAATGAAACATGTAGTATAAATCTCATAAGTCATTTCACTTGCTTCTAATATCTGTATTCTCCTCTTATTCTCACAACTTGTAAGCTAGATGAAATCTGAAACTCATTCTATATAGTAAACTTTTTAGCTCAATACTTTAAATTCATAAAACTGTTTCAAGAGTGGGAGATATCTTTGGGACTTAGGAAACTTTGAAACTTAAAGCTTTGGAAATCTTGAAATCAAACTTTTAACACATATACTTTTATCTTAAATAGAGTAGGGGACTGCTTTGGGAGTTTTTTCTAACTGACATAAACCATGTGAGCCACATAGAGTCCAATGGCTTTTCCATGTTGGGAAGAGTTGTTCTATCCTTGCCATCGGTGTAGAGCCTTAACTTTAGTGATCACTATCTCGGCCTCGAGCCCACAAATCTCAATCATATGGTGGCACATAGTTCTGGGGTATGAAACCTTGGAATCATACCCAACTCGGTGCTAAATACTACTTCCATACTCAGCTTAGAACTTTCAGGAAATCCACCTCAAAATAACTCAAGGGTCTATAATGAAGACCAAATCATGCTTCTCTTAGCTTTAAATCATAAGTAGTGTGGATTCCTATCTTATGTTTTGAAAGTACTTATCAAAACTTGTCAACAAAACTTGAGATCATAATCTCCTTATAAACTCATCACTTTTACTTAGGACTCAAAATGTAAAGCTTTAATGCATCAAAATCGTATTTAAACTTCATGCTCAACCATCATCTTAAAAAACCTTACAATCATATCAATCAAGATATTGAAAAAATAACTCATAATATGAATATCATGATTTCAACATCTCAAAATTCAAGTTTGATAACAAAACATTCATAATCATCTTAAAATCTGAAAAAATCACAAATAGGCATGAAAATATAAACAAAATCATGTAATTCAACTTTTAAACCATGGAAAATCACATAATCTTGCAAATAATGGTAATGGGTATAAACCCTAACTTGATGTTCATGAAAATCATAGTAAAATTCAGAAATTTATATCTTAAAAGAAGTTTATGGGCACAAGAACGCAAGGATTGTTCTTGGTCAAACCCTACATACCTTAGATTATGACTTGTAGATGAACTCTCTCTCTAAATTTTCCTCTTCTTTTATTTTTTCCTTTTTTTTCCTTTCCCCTTTTACTGTCGTTCTTCTTGTTTTTTCTTTTTTCTTTTTTTTTAAATTTTTATGGATTATATTTTTTTAATTTCTTTTAAATGATTGAAGAAACTATGCAGCAAATTAAATAGCTATAATAGTTGCTTCAACAGCTATGCTAGTTGCTATAGTAGTTATAGTAATTGTTGCAATAACTATTATTAATTATTGCAATAACTACCATAATTGTTGCAAGAACTACAATAATTGATGCAACAACTATAATTAGTTAGTGTGTTACAATAATTATTATAGTTGTTTTAGCAATTGTTATAGTTATTGCAACAACTAAGATTGTTGCTCCAACAACTAAGACTGTTTTGTAACAATAGTGCTGCAACAAATTTGATTGTTTGTTGCAACAACTCTGACTGTTACTTAATTTTTGAAAAATGATATGGTAGTGGAGAAGTCAATGAAAAATATGATAGTTATGGTGAAGGGGGAGGTGTTAGTATTGGTGGCGGCGCTAAAGGAGAAAGTGGTGGTAGTGATGGTATGAAGGGAAAAGAAGAAGAATTAGACGACGATAGTGTAGGAGGAGGAAATGATGGTAGTGATGTGGATAAGGAGAGGTATATTAATGGTGGTGGTAGTGATGATGGAGGAAGAGGAGGTGGGGTGGGGTGGTGGTGGTGGTGAGGAAAGTAGAGGATTTTGTGTAAATAATAAAACTTGAGGTTTTTAAGCTTAGCGCATTAAAACTAATCTTCAAACTGTCACTTCCACTCGATAATTAAGACTTATAGTGTGTTTGAAAAATATTTTTTGAAGAATATTTTTTTTTTAATTTTCTTATGTTTGATTGGCTTAAATATTTTGAAAATTATTTTTCAAATCAACTTATTTTTCTCAAATCTAAGGAAAATGACTTTCCTTCAAAAAGTAAGAAAAATATTTTTCAAAACTCTCTTTCAACCTCACGCTCAAGTTGAAATGTTTATACATTTATCAAAATCATCCACTCCTCCCCCGACACCCAATCCCCTACCACCTCCACTCCCAATTTAAAAATGTATTTAATTTTTTATCTATATATTTTTAATTTAATTATTTTAATTTTGTTTCAAAAAAATCTCAATTTTTTTTTACCCCATCCATACCACCTATTCTGACCCCCCCCCCCCCCCACCCACCAGCCCCCCCCCCCCCCCCAAAAAAAAAAGATTTAATTTTTTAAAAATTTTCAAAAAATTTTTAACCCCACCCCACCCTATTCGTTCTCATTTTTTTAAAAAAAATATATACATATACTTTTAGAAAATATTTTTTCTACTAGAATAACGAATACAAGAATATAAGTAAGAAACAACTTATTTTCCTAAAAAATATTTTCCCCCTCTATATTGAACTCGATCCTAAAAAAATAATATTTTGAGGTCAAAAATTAATTTTATAAAAAATATTTTCTACTCTTTAGCTAAACACTAAAATGTATTTTCTGAAAAATATTTTTTTCATTCACCGACCAATTACTAGAAAATATTTTTCACTCACCAACCAAACATAAGAATGTAAGTAAGAAACCAACTTTTTTTTCATGAAAACATTTTCTAGGTAGACATCTTCCATTAAAAATATTTTCCTTCATATCAAACACACTGTGTCACTTTTTTTTAGCGTCACCTTAACATTCTCAATCATGAATCCTATATTAGGGGTTTTAACAATTCTCGAACAATTAGGTAATCGGTAAGTCCATTTTATCGATGCGTACATGAGTGCAATGAATTAAGACAATACATGACATGGTTGTTCCACTTTGTTCGAGTCAACTTCATTAGTGCAATTAGGCACCCACATTCACAATCACTACAACCCCTGCTTAAAGAGAACAAAAATAGAATCAAGTTGTTTTCAAGAGAGATTCTGCTTTTACCAAATTACCAAACACACCTCAGTGAATGCAACTACAATGTGTAGTATTTCCATTATCAGTATTCAGTGCACACAACCTACTAAGAATGAAAAATCAACATCAAACTAACTAAAAAATGGTACAACATAGTAAAAAGTCTGTAGGAAATGGGGAACAGACGGAACCAATAAGGGGCTAGTATTGAACTCTAGTACAGTTGCAGCATAGGCATCAAGTTCTTTGTGGTAACGAGCACTGTCATCCTTCAGACTAATAGATACTAATACTCATAGTATCCCAGACATCATTCACTACTTCAGTAGTTACTTATTTAATCCCTCATCCTCTCAAAGAGGTGAACTCGATAACTTTATATAAACAATTACACTCGACACTTACATGGTTAGTGTAATGGGTGGCTTATGTAGACAAGTTAAATTATTTATTTTAATCGTCTTTCCTTTCTACTCAAATCTATCTATTCCAAATCAACTGCTTTTCTAGACATGTACTGTATTGTCGAATCTCTCATGGCTATTAGTAACATGCTAACATAGTAACATCGATCAAAACTTTAAGAAACAGTCAAAGGTCTAAGGGTATTTCATTGAAAAGTTAAAATAACTTTGAGGGTCTTACATAATGAAGAAACAGGTATTCATTCTCTCATTAACCCATTGGTCGCTAAGCACACGTGGTATGAAACATGTGCTAAGATGTTCTCACCTTATATTGGTGTGTGTGTCTTAATCTTTTAATCATTCAATATCGTACAGATCTAGATCTAGACATCTCTAAATGTCTAACCTGAGTTTCTTTCTTTAATAATCCTCAAATTCATATTCTTAGAGAAACTCACACCTGGCTTTACAAAACAAGTCACTATCTTATGGTGAAACTTATTTATTCATGTTTCTTGATGTAAGAGGCGATTGCTCATGTGAGAGAGCCAATCTCACGAATTGTTCGACACACTATATCAATTAAACACATTTTTACATGCACATGATATTGAACATAAATTCAAGACTCTTACATTGATAATAATTACAATCAAGTCATCTTACAACACAGAAATATAATCATATCCTACGTAATCCTAGAGACATAATATGTTTCTCAAACAAATCTCGATATATCGCCTTTGTAAAGGGATCAACTATCATTTCTCTTATAGGAATATATTGTAAATTTATTCCCCACTTGCTACTATATCTCTTACAAAGTTATACTCAATATCAATGTGCTTGGTCTTGCTGTGATATTTAGGATCCTTTGTATATGGATAGCCATTTGACTATTACAATATAAAATCACGGGACCCCTAGAATTCTTTGCAATGTTTAAATTCTCAAAGAATCTCTTCAACCAAATAGCTTTGAGATCCTTTATCCTCAGATCTGTATATGATTTCTGTTGGCCCTGAGTTGTCTTAAGCCTCTCCTTGATCAACTGAACCTTTTCTAAGGCATCAAGTACCAAGTCAGGCCCCACTACCGTAGCCTCACCTACTTCAAAATAACCAATGGGTGATCTATATCTTCTCCCATAAAAAGCCTCAAACGGAGCCATCTGTATACTGGAATGATAACTATTATTATACGCGAACTCAATCAAAGGCAAGTGATCATCCCAACTACCCTTAAAGTCAATAACACACACTCTTAACATATATTGTAAAGTCTGAATGGTGCTTTCTACTTGACCATCTGTCTGAGGGTGGAAGGCTGTACTGAGGTGAGCTTGGGTACCAATACTCTTTTGAAAGGCTTTCCAAAAGTGAGAGGTGAACTGTGTACCTCTATCTGAGATGATGGATAATGAGACATCGTGTAATCTAACAAACTCTCTAACATATAGATTGGCATAATCCTCAGCTGAATAAGAGATAAACTTGCAAGAAATGGGCCGATTTGGTCATCCTATCCACAATAACCCAAATTGAATCATGTTGTCGACGAGTACGAGACAAACCCTTCACAAAGTCCATGTTCACTTTTTTCCACTTCCAAGTGGGAATACTAAACTCCTGAATAGACCCACTAGGCTTCTGATGCTCAATCTTAACCTAATGATATATTGAGCACTTAGCTACAAACTCTGCAATACCCCTCTTCATCCCACTCCACCAATAGACTTCCCGCAAGTCGCAGTACATCTTAGTAGCCCCTGGATGAATTAAGTAGCACGCACCATGTGCTTTTGCAAGAATCCTCTATCTCATGCCATCCACACATGGAACACATAGTCTACACTAAAAATGCAACACACCATCTCCCCATTAGGAGAAAACCTCTAGTTTCTGATGTCTGACTAACTCTTTCAGCTTAACTAAACAGGGGTCTCTGCACTGCTTTTCTTTTACTTAGGAAACCAAAGATAATTTTGAACTATTCTACACCCAAACACTACCCTCAACTAAATCAACCAAATGAACACCAACCTGGCAAACTAATGAAATTCCTGAACTAACTTCTTCTTACCATCCTCAACGTAAGCAACACTACCCATGAATAATCTACTGAGAGCATCAACCACTACATTGGCCATGCCCGGATGATACAAAACACTCATCTTATAGTCTTTCAAAAACTTCAACCACCTTCTCTAATGCAAGTTCAAGCCTTTCTGAGAAAATACTTACTATAAACTTTTATGGTTTGTGAACACATCAACATGCACCCCATACAAATAGTACCTCCAAATCTTTAAGGCAGACACTACAAATACTAACTTAAGATCATGGGTACGGTAATTCTTTTCATGGGGCTTAAGCTATATAGAGGCATAGGCTATGATCTTACCTCTCTGTAACAAAATACAACACAAACCAACTCTGGAAGCATCAAAATATACAATAAACCGGTCTGAACCATTTAGTAAAGTCAAAACTGGGTTGTAGTGAGTCGAGTCTTCAACTCCTAAAAACTCTTCTTACAAGAATCTGACTACTGAAACTTAACTTTCTTCCAAGTCAATCTAGACATAGAGGATGCAATAGATAAAAATCCTTCAACAAACTATCAGTAATAGCCAGTGAAACCTAAGAAACTCCTGATATCTAACGGAGAGATAGGTTTAGGTCAGTTTCTCACTACTTCGGTCTTTTGAGGATCAACTCTAATGTCATCGACAAAAACTATATGTACAAGGAAAAAAATTGACCTTAGCTAAAATTCATATTTACTGAATTTGGCAAACAACTAATGGACTTTGAGGGTCTATAATACTATTCTAAGATGGTCTGCATAATCATGTTCATTGCGGGAGTAGACAAGAATGTCATCTATGAAAACTATGAAGAACATGTCCAAGTACTACTTGAACACTCTGTTCATCAAGTCCATGAAAGTTGTTGGGGCATTGGTAAGACCAAATGACATGACTAGAAATTTGAAGTGACCATATCGAGTTCTAAAAGTTGTTTTTGAAATGTCATATTCCCTGACTCTGAGTTGATGATAGCCTGATCTGAGGTCTATCTTAGAAAAGTAGTTGGCACCCTAAAGTTGGTCAAACAAGTCATCGATTTTAGGAAATGGGTACTTATTCTTGATGTGATTTTGTTCAACTAACGGTGGTCAATACACATTCCGAGAGAACCGTCTTTCATGTGCATGAATAGAATTGGTGCACTCCAAGGGGATATACTGGGTCTGATGAATCCCTTATCTAGGAGATCCTTCAACTATTATTTTAAATCTTTATGTTCAACTGGATCCATTCTTTATGGCAGAATAGAGATGGGCTGAGTATTAGGAAGAAGGTCTATTCCAAAGTCAATTTCCCTTTCGGAAGGAACTTCAGGATGATCTTTGGGAAATACATCTGGAAATTCACATGCTACTGAAACTGACACAAGGTTAGAGGTCTCAGACGTAGAGTATTTAACTCGAATGAGATAATAGACACATCCCTTAGATATCATCTTTCTCGCTCTAAGGTAGGAAATAAGTTGACCCCTAAGTTCTAAAGCACTACCCTTCTATTTCAAGACGGGTTCATCGGGAAATGGTAAATTGACAACTCTATTTATACAACTGAAGCATAGCATGAATGAAGCCAATCCATGCTGAGAATGACGTCAAAATCTCTCATCTCTGACTCTACTAAGTCTGCTGAAGTAACTTTCTGAGATAACATAACCGAACAGTTTTTGTATACCCGTCGGGCTATAATAGACTCACCCACTGGGGTTGAGACTGGGAAGGGCTCTGCTAGGATTTCGGGACTGACTCCGAAGTCAACAGCTATATAAGGATTTATAAGGACAAAGAAGCTCCTGGATCTAGCAAACCATAAATATGTAAATAATAAACTTGTAATATACTAGTGACCACATAAGGAGAACTTTTTTGATTTTATCAGGACTGAAGCGCATTGAGTCTGTTTGGGCATTACCAACTAGTGGCACTGGAAGTAGCACCCTACTAAAATGGACGACCGGTCTGAATCAGAGGATGATTATGCTGACTCTGTGAACCCACCTAGGGACACTCTCTGGTTCTATGACCTGGATTGCCGCACCCAAAACATACATCGCTGCTAGCCCTGCAGACACCCTGATGGTTTCTGCCACACTTCTGACAAAGAGGATTTGTTCGAGCACTTCTGACACTACCCTGAGATTTAGAGCCTGACGCCCTATCCTTATTACGATTTCTAAATTTTGGCACTGGATCACTAGCTAATGACGGAGCTGGGACTTAAGATTTTAGGCAGAACTGAGGACAGTTATCACCCTCTGACTTAGGCTGAGTGAAGTTAAAGCTACCTATTCTAACCCTCTTGTTTTCTCTCAATTTCTCCTTAATCTTCTGCTCCTCAATCTTTTGAACATGGACCACCAACCTGGACAAGTTCATCTCCTTAATCAACATTGTGGTCCTACACTCCTTGACCACACTATTGGATACATCCAACACAAACTTGCTCATCTTAGATTTACTATCAGCTACTATTGGATACATCCAACACAAACTTGCTCATCTTAGATTTACTATCAGCTACCACATGAGGAGCATATCTGTCCAATTGAGTAAACTTGAGGGAATACTCCTTCAATGTCATGTTGCCTTGCTTTAGATTAATATAACTCTAAAACCTTAGCTTTACTCAACTCCAAAGGGAAGAACCTGTCTAAAAAGGCAGTAGCAAACTCCTCCCATTCTATGGGCCCTACATCTGCGCCCCTATCTACCTTCCACTACTTGAACCATGTGTGAGCCATATCCTGCAACTGATAGGTGACTAACTCAGCACTCTCACTTATTTTACCCTTATAATATCTGTTACCTTCTGCACCATGTCAAGGAATTCCTGTGGATCCTCTTAGAACATAGACCCTATAAATGATCGAGGGTTCATTTGGGTGAAGTCCCAAATTCTACCTGCAGCATTATTAGCCACTGGTTTATCCTGAACAACAGCTAGGCATTCATTCTAGATTGCTACAAAATGAGCTAGACTGTGAAAATTGCTCTAAATTTTGTGTGAGAAATATGCTCATCCAGGGGATTTACTTGAATGGGCAGAGGTGCTGGCTAGTTTTCCATTCTTCTTTTGTTAGTCTTTTTGGGAGGCATATTCTGTAAACAAAAGGGAAAATTGGATTAGGCAGAGAGTTTAACTTGAGCTCATTCTCACTGGCACAATATGAATACTTAAAGAAGGGAGCTTTTCCTAAAACGCCTCATAGCCTCTTGTCTATAAGTGTGGCACCCTATACACCTATGCACAAGACTCTACTTGACGCGGCTTTCAAACTTCCTAGGAAACTTTTAAAACTTAGGCTCTGATACCAAGTTTATAACGACTCGAGTCTACACCCCGAATGTCACACGGTGCTTACGACCCTGAAGAATCACAAGCTAACCCATAACTGGTACCTACTGTGAGCACTGAATAGAAATACTAAAAATATATGTGAAAATAATCTAAAAATGCCATAAGGTTCATAAGCTGAAATCAAGATACGAAAGACTGATAGTAATACTGAGTATAACTAATAACAACATATGACAAACTGAATAACTGACTAAGCTAGTCTGAAAGCCTTTAAATGTCTAAATATGGAGTTGATGGGACAAGTCCCCAACTAACCATGACTGAACTGACTACTACTAAGTTGTTAAAATAATGAAATAATAACCTCGTCCTCAAAATATAAGGACTCACTACTATATCTGCTGCTGATTGCCTGAGATGCTAAGTACGATCAGGAACCTGAGCGTTCAAACCTATGATATGAGACATCATAGTACAAAGAAAGAGTATGCGTCAGTACGTGGAATATAATGGTATGCTAAGTAAGGTAGGCTAATATACATGGGTTTATATGCATGAGATGATAGCTGACTGAATGAATATCATGAAGCGACTGAATAAGAGTACATGCCAAATTGTAACTGCTGAACATACTAAACATGCTATAATGTGCATGTAAAACTGTAACTACTGAACATACTGAACAAGTGATACTGTGTATGTAATTATACATCATGTATATTAGATCTATACTGAAACTGAATACTGAATTCTGATGGTTATATAACTGATAACTGATTGCCATTATTATATAGAACTGTCTAAATTCTTTACTAAATACTGAGACTAAAACTATAACTATGGGAGTGTTTATCTAACCGACATACCCCGATATAGACTGATTTGGGGTCCAATCTCTAACCCTATTTAGAAAGGTGTTAGCACCTTGCCACGAGATACTAACAAAGATAGGTCAACCCTAATCTGGCAGAAAGACTTATGAAATATGTATATATTTGTGCCAACCCTAGTCTGGCAGGAGGACAACTTACCCTATGCTATCTACGTAGTTTTGTAATACAGGGACTGCTACTAAGGGTTAAACTCTTTGCTGGAAGGAATGCCCCCATCCCTAGGTTCGCTCATTACTGAATTTTACTCCCAACTGAATGGACATTGAACTAATTACTAGACTGTGCTAGGCTTGACTGAACTGATACTAATCATGTTGATTGACTGTACTGTATTGAGTTCACCGAGTTCTGTTAACTAACTGAATACTATTGTTCTTAACATTTACTGGGACTATTCTATAGCTACTATAACTATGTAAACAACTAGATTTTGGGTAATAAGTACCCCCAGGACTCGATAGCATCACTAATAATACAACATAGCAATTCTTAAAAGTATAGCAATAGTCAATTGACCATAATGCAATCACTGAGACATTTTTTCAAATACTTAGAAGTCATGAACTTGTGCATGAATGAGAACACATGCTAACATATCATGATTACCCTATTCAATTCATATGGACATTCTATCAAACACTACAAGGCATAGCTTTAGCATGGGAGTAATTTGAATATGTAGTAATAGCATAAATTCATTACTAAGATCACCAATGGATCACAATACACAATTTATTCACTTAAGCCTTTTGTCAAACACTTAGAAGGCTTAACCTTGTACTTGGGCATGAACAACATGCGAATGCATCATAACTACAACAATCAATTCACAATTCAAGGGTTTTTGACATGGGAATTACATCAATCACATACATGTTATTTTACATTCATGAAACTTGCAATTAAATCTTGAATTGAAACCCATACAATAATACAAACATAAATACAACCCAATTTGTGTATGTAAATCATGAAGCTATTAACTTGAAAGTTTAAAAAGGGTCCTTGGGCTCCAAGGGTAGAAGAAAACCCAAGGATGAACACCTAACATACCTTGGTAATCAAATTTGTGAAGATAGTTGGTGTGTTCTTGAAGCTTGGACTTGAAATTGAATGACTTGGGGTTTTGTTCTTGAGAGAAATTGAGAATAAAGAATGAATTTTGCCCATAGTATAGCTTAATTTCGTGTTTTAGAGCTGAATAAAAGTAGGGAAAGAGGCCTAATTTCCCTTGAAAAGTCAAATTTTAAATGAGCAAAAATTGCCCAGCGATGCGACAACTGACGTATCGTGTCAATAGGGCTGAAGTGATGGCCGATGCGATACGATAGCTGATGCGACGCATCAAGATCATATTGGCTCACTGGAATTTGCATGCTTGAACTAGTGACAACATTGTCGATGAGATGGACAATGCGACACATCGAGATCGCATCGATCCACTATTTTGGACATCCAAATATGCCTAAAACGATGTTCAAAAAATCTAAAACTCATCTGAGAACACCTATTGACATTCCTGATCATGAATCAATCTAAGAATCAATATTTTAAGGTCGTAAGGGTTGAAAATAAATTCATTGAAATATCAAGGCAAAAAATGAGACTAAGTATCAATACTTAGCTGAAATTTTCTAAGTCTGGGACCTTTTTTCGTGCTATATAGGACTGAATTATAATAGGATTATTACGGTGTCTTACAATATCTCCTTCTTGGGAACATTCATCCTCGAATGAGACTGACTAATCTGAGAATACTGATAGACTGAGTTTACACACTGAACATGCATAACTGAAGCATGATTACATGACTAAACTAATAGACTGAGTTTTCATATTGAACATGCATAACTGAAGCATGATTACATAACTGAACTAATTTATGAATGTATGACTGTCATGGAGATAATATGCAACGATAATTGATATCAAATTTGTAAAGGAAATCTAACTATGGAACTGAGTAATTCTAAGGAAGGCTGTTATCTTGAGCTGAGTCTGAGTTTGCGGAGAAAAGGTAAGGATACTTGATCCGCATATCTACTTCTGCTTCCTAAGTAGCTCCCTCAACGGAATGATTCCGTCAAAGAACTTTGACCAAAGGAACTTCTTTGTTCCTCAGCCTGCCAATATAATGATCAAGGATTTCGACTGGGACTTCTACATAAGAGAGACTATTCTAAACATCCATACTCTCTATAGGGACTACAACTGTTGGGTCACCTATTCACTTATTTATCAAGGAGACATAAAATACTAGGTGTACTGAAGCTAAGTCTGAAGGAAACTTAAGCTCTTAAGCTACATTTCTGAAATGGTTGAGAATTCTGTAAGGACTGACATATTAGGGACTGAGTTTCCCCTTCTTGCTAAATCTCTTCACTCCCTTCATGGGAGAGATTTTCAAATACACAAAATCACCAATCTAAAATTTGAGATCCTTTCTCCTCACATCTGTATATGATTTCTGTCGGCTCTGAGTTGTCTTAAGCCTCTCCCTGATCAATTGAACCTTTTCTAAGGCATCAAATACAAAGTCAGAACCCACTACCATAGCCTCACATACTTCAAACCAACTAATGGGAGATCTACATCTTCTCCCATAAAGAGCCTCAAACGGAGCCATCTGTATAATGGAATGATAACTGTTATTATATGTGAACTCAATAAAAGGCAAGTGATCATCCCAACTACCCTTAAAAACAATAACACACGCTCTCAACATATCTTCTAAAGTATGAATGGTCCTTTCTACTTGACCATCTATCTGAAGGTGGAAGGCTGTACTGGGGTGAACTTGGGTACCAAGACCCTTTTGGAATGCTTTCTAAAAGTGAAAGGTGAACTGCGTACCTCAATATGAGATGATGGACAATGGGACACCGTGCAATCTGACAAACTCTCTAACATAGATCTTGGCATAATCCTCGACTGAATAATAGGTATGAACTGGCAATAAATAGGCCAATTTGGTCGTCCTATCCACAATAACCCAAATTGAATCATGTTGTCGACAAGTACAAGGCAAACCCATCACAAAGTTCAAGTTTACTTCTTTCCACTTCCAAGTGGGAATACTAAACTCCTGCATAGACCCACTAGGCTTATGATGCTTAATCTTAACATACTGATATATTGAGCACTTAGCTACAAGCTCTGCAATATCTCTCTTCATCCGACTCCACCAACAGACTTCTCACAAGTCGCGGTATATCTTAGTGGCCCCTGGATGAATCGAGTAGAGTGCACCATGTGCTTCTGTAAAAATCCTCTGTCTCATGCCATCTACACATGGTACACATAGTCTACCCTGACAACGCAACACACCATCTCCCCTTAGGAAAAAACCTCTACTTTCTAATTTCTGATTAACTCTTTCAGCTTAACTAAACTAGGATTCTGTTCTACTTTTCTTTTACTTCGTAAACCAAAGATGATTTTGAACTATTCTGCACCCAAACACTACCCTCAGCTGAATCAACCAAATGAACACCCAACCCAGCAAGCTGATGAACTTCTTAAACTAACTTCTTCTTACCATCCTCAATGTGAGCAACACCACCTATGGACAATCTACTAAGAGTATCAGGCACTACATTGGCCTTGACCGGATGATACAGAACACTCATGTTAAAGTCTTTAAACAACTTCAACCACCTTCTCTGATGTAAGTTTAAGTCTTTTTGAGAAAATACAAACTGCAAACTTTTATGGTTTGCGAACACATCAACATGAACCCTATACAAATAGTGCCTCCAAATCTTTAAGGCAAACACTACAACTGCTAACTCAAGATCATGGGTGGGGTAATTCTTTTCATGGGGCTTAAGCTATCTATAGGCATAGGCTATAACCTCAACTCTCTACATCAAAACACACCCCAAACCAACTCTAGAAGCATTATAATATACAACAAACCCGTCTGAACTATTTGGTAAAGTCAAAACTAGGGTTGTAGTGAGTCGAGTCTTCAACTCCTTAAAACTCTTCATATAAGAATCTGACCACTAAAACTTAACTTTTTTTTGAGTCAAACTGGACATAGGGATTGTAATAGATGAAAATCCTTCAATAAACCATCGGTAATAGCCAGCCAAACCCAAGAAACTCTTGATATATGATGGAGAGATGGGTCTGGGCCAATTTTTCACTGCTTCAGTATTTTAAAGATCAACTCTAATGCCATCATTGAAAACTATATGTCCAAGGAAAGCTATTGAACTTAGCCAAAATTCATATTTACTGAATTTGGTGAACAACCGATGGGCTATGAGGTTCTTTCATACTTTTCTAAGATGGTCTGTATGATCATGTTCACTGCGGGAGTAGACAATAATGTCATCTATGAAGACTATGATGAACATAGCCAAGTACTGCTTGAACACTCTGTTCATCAAGTCCATGAAAGTTTCTGGGGCATTGGTAAGACCAAATGACATGACTAGAAATTTGAAGTGATCATATCGAGTTCTGAAAGTTGTTTTTGAAATATCACATTCCAATGATGATAGCCTGATCTGAAGTCTATCTTAGAAAAGTAACTGGCACCTTAAAATTGGTCAACTAAGTCATCGATTCTAGGAAATGGGTACTTATTCTTGATGTTGATTTTTTTTAACTGATGGTGGTCAATACACATTCTGAGAGAACTATCTTTCTTGTGCACGAATAGAACTGGTGCACCCCAAGGAGATACGCTGGGTCTGATGAATCCCTTATTTAGCAGATCCTTCAACTATTCTTTTAACTCTTTATGTTCAGCTGGAACCATTCTATAAGGTATAATAGAGATGGAATAATTATCAGGAAGAAGGTCTATTCCAAAGTCAATTTCCCTTTCGGGAGGACTCCAAGAAGATCTTCGAAAAACATATCTGGAAATTCACATGCAACTAAAACTAACTCAAGGTTAGGGGTCTCAGAAGTAGAGTCTTTAACTCAAATGAGATGATAAACATACCCCTTAGATATCATCTTTCTTGCTCTAAGGTAGGAAACAAGTTGACCCTTAAGTGCTGAAATACTACACCTTCATTCCAGGATAGGTTCATTGGGAAACTGAAAATAGAAAAGTCTATTTCTATAGTAAAATAAAGCATAGCATGAATAAAGCCAATACATGCCGAGAATGGCATCAAAATCTGTCATCTCTAACTCTATAAGTCTACTGAAGTAACTTTCTGAGATACCATAACCGGGCAATTCTTGTATACCTGCTGGGATATAATAGACTTACCCACTGAGGTAGAGACTGAGAAGGGCTCAACTAGGATTTTAGGAATGACTCTAAAGTCAATATCTATATAAGGAGTTACAAAGGACAATGAAGCTCCTGGATCTAGCAAAGCATAAATATGTAAATAATTAACTTATAACGTACCAGTGACCACATCAGGAGAACTTTCCTAATCCAATTTGGATTAAAGTGCATAGAGCCTATTTGGGCGTTGCTTACTGGTGTCACTGGAAGAGGCACCCTGCTGAAATGGGTGATCGATCTGAACTGGGGGACGATTATGCTGACTCTAGGAATCAACCTAAGGACACTATCTAATTCTATGACCTAGATTTCCACACCCGAAACATACATCACTGCCAGCCCTGCAGACACCTTGATGGTTTCTACCATACTTCTGACAAAGAGGATTTGTTTGGGTACTTCTAACACTACCCTGAGATTTAGATCCTGGCGCCCTATCCTTATTACCGTTTCTAAATTTTAGCATGGGAGCACAGGCTGAGGACAGAGCTGAGACTAAAGATTTTAGGTAGAACTGAGGACGATTTCTATCCTCTATTAGGCTAAGTAAAGTTGAAGCTATCGATTCTAGCCCTCATATTTTATCTCTCTTTCTCCTTAGTCTTATGCTCCTGAATCTATTGAGCATGGACTATCAAACTGGATAATTCCATATTCTTAATCAACATTGTGGTCCTACACTCCTTGACCATGCTGTTAGATACACCCGACACGAACTTGCTTATCTTAGATTTGCTATCAGCTACCACATAAGGATCAAACCTGACCAACCGAGTAAACTTAAGGGAATAGTCCTTCACTATCATGTTGACCTACTTTAGATTAATAAACTCAAAAACCCTAGCTTTCTTCAACTCCAATGGGAAGAAACTATCTAGAAAAGCAATAACAAACTCCTCCCATTCTATGAGCCCTGCATCTATGCCCCTTATCTACTTTTTCTGCTTGAACCATGTGTGAGCCACATCCCATAACTGATAGGCGGCTAACTCATCACTCTCATTCGTGGTTACTCCCATAATATCTTTTACCTTCTGCACTATGTCAAGAAATTCTTGTGGGTCCTCTTCAGACGTAAACCCAGTAATTGATGGAGGGTTCATTCGGGTAAAATTTCAAATTCTTGCTGCAGTAATGTTGGCTACTAGGTTGGCCTGAATAGTAGCTGGGTGCTCATTCTAGGCTGCTATAGAATGATCTATAGTGGTGAAAGCTGCTCTGAATTTTGCGTGAGAAACTTGCTCATCCAGCGGATCTGCCTGAACGGGCGAAGGTGCTGGCTGGTTTCCAGTTCTTCTTCTGTTAATCTTTTTGGGAGGTATATTCTATAAACGAAAGGGAAAATTGGATTCAACAAAAAGTTTAACTTGAGCTCATTCTCACACTCACGATTGAACACTGAAAGAAGGGAACTTTTCCTAAAATGCCTCATAGCTTTTTTTTCATAAGTGTGTCATGCTACACACCTATGCACAAGACTCTACTTGACGTGGCTTTCAGACTTCCTAGGCACTTTTGAACCTTAGGCTCTGATATCAAGTTTGTAACAACCCAAGTCTGCACCGCGGATGTCACACGGTGCTTACGACTCTGAAGGATCACAAGCTAACCCATGACTGGTACCAGCTGTGAGCATTGAATAGAAATACTAAGCATTGCAAAAATAATCTAAAAGTGCCATAAGGTTCACAAGATAAAATTAAGATATGAAATACCGATAGTAATATTAAATATAACTGATAACAACATCTGATAAATTGAATAACTAACTACGCTAGTCTGAAAGCCTCTAACTGTTTGAATGTGGAGTTGATGGGATAAGTCCCCAACTAACCCCGACTGAACTAACTACTAAGTTGTTGAAATAATGAAATAATAACCTCGTCCTCAAAATATAAGAACTCACCACTATATTTACTGCTGATAGCCTGAGCTACAAAGTACGGTCAGGAACCTGAGCGTCCGAACCTATGATATGAGACATTATATTGCAAAAAAAAAGTATGCATCAGTACATGAAATATACTGGTATGCTAAGGGGGTAGGCTGATATACATGGGTTTATATGTATGAGATGATAGCTGACTGAATAAATATCATAAAGCAACTGAATGAGAGTACACGTAAAACTGTAACTACTAGACATACTGAACATGATGTAATGTGCATGTAAAACTATAACTACTGAACATACAATACTGCACATATAATTATACATCATGTAAATGAGATTTATACTAAAACTGAATACTGAATTTTGATGGCTATATAATTGATAACTGATAGCCATTGTTCTGTAGGACTTTCTGAGTTTCTTACTAAATATTGAGACTAAAATTATAACTGTGGGAGTGTTCATCTAACCGACGTACTCCGATATAGACTGATTTTGGGTCCAACCTCTAACTTCAATTGGAAAGGTGTTATCACCTTGCCACGGGATATTAACAAAGCTGGGTCAATCCTAATCTGGCAAGAAGACTCATGAAATAAGTATATATTTGTGTCAACCTTATTCTGGTAGGAGGATGAATTACCCTATGCTGGCTACATAGTTCTATAATGCAGGGACTACTACTAAGGGTCAAACCCTCTGCTGGAAGGAATACCCCCATCTCTGGGTTCGCTCGGTGATGAATTCTACTCCCAACTGAATAGACACTAAACTGATTACTAGACTGTGCTAGGATTGACTGAACTGATACTGATTGTGTTGATGACTGTACTGGATTGAGTTCACTGAGTTATGTTAACTGATTGAATACTACTGTTCTTGACATTTACTGGGACTATTCTATAGCTAATACAACTATGTAAACAGCTAGATTTCGGATAATAAGTATCCCTAGGACTTGATAGCATCACTAATAATACAACATAGCAATTCTTGAAAGCATACCAATGGTCAATTGACCACAATGCAATCACTGAGACATTTTGCCAAATACTTGGAAGTCATGAACTTGTGCATGAATGATAAAATATGCTAACATGTCATGATTACACTATTCAATTCACATGGACATTCTATCAAACACTTACAAGGCATAGCTTTAGCATGGGAGTAATTTGAATATGTAGTAATAGGATAAATTCATTACTAAGATCACCAATGGATCACAATACACAATTTATTCACTTAAGCCTGTTGTCAAAAACTTAGGAAGCATAACCTTTTACTTGGGCATGAACAATATACTAATGCATCATAACTACAATAATTAATTCACAATTCAAGGGATTTTGACACGGGAATTACATCAATTGCATACATGTTATTTTACATTCATGAAACTTGCAATTAAATCTTGAATTGAAACCCATACAACAACATAAACATAAATACAACCCAATTTGTGTATGTAAATCATGAAGCTATTAACTTAAAAGTTTAAAAAGGGTTCTTAAACTCCAAGGGTGGAAGAAAACCCAAGGATGAACACCTAAAATACCTTGATTATTAAATTCGTGAAGATCATTGGTGTGTTCTTAAAGCTTGAACTTCAAATTGAATGACCTGGAGTTTTGTTCTTGAGAGAAATTGAGAATAAAGAATGAATTTTGCCCCTAGGATAGCTTAATTTTGTGTTTTATAGCTAAATAAAAGTGGGGAAAAATATCAAATTTCCCTTGAAAACTCGAATTTTAAATGAGCAAAAACTGCCCAGCAACGCGGCAATTGGCGCTGTGCGGCGATGGGGTCGATGCGATGGCCGATGCGACATATCGATATTGTGTTGACTCATTAAAATTTGCATTCTTGAATTGGTGACAACACTATCGATGCAATGGATTATGCGACGCATCAAGATCGCGTCAATCCATTATTTTGGACACCCAAACGTGCCTCAAACAAAGTCTGTAAAATCTAAAACTCATCTGAGAAAACCTATTGACATCACTGGTCATGAATCAATCTAAGAATCGACATTTTAAGGTCGTAAGGGTAAAAAATAAAGTCATTGAAATATCGAGGCCAAAAATGAGACTAAGTGTCAATACTTTGCTGAAATTTTCTAAGTTTGGGACCTCTTTTCATGCTATATAGGACTAAATTAGACTAAGAATTTTATGGGGTCTTACACATATGAAGACAACTAAGAGAATTTTAAGGTATCAAAAGGGTACTAGGATCTGGTCCTATACTACCCTTCAGGTGATTCCTTTGATCTAATAGGGTTATGCTGATGTAGACTATGCATGGTACCTGGTGGATAGAAAAACACTTCAGGAATGGCTCATTTCCTGGGATCCAAATTAATCTACTAGGGAAGCAAAAATTAGAACTCTGTGGTTCTATCCACAGCTGAAACTGAATATATTTTTGTTGCCTCATGTTGTGCTCAGCTTCTGTGGATCAAGAAACAACTTAAAGATTTTAGAATTATCACAAATTTCATTCCCTTTCTTTGTGATAACACCATTTATTTTAATATGGCAAAAATTCTTGTTCGGCATAAGAGAACCAAATACAATAATGTGAGACATCACTTTCTAAGAGATAATATTGAAAAAACAACAATTTGTGTCAAGTGGCTGACATCTTCACGAAGGCACTGCACAGGGATTAGTTTGAAGAGAATAGACTCAAAATTAGTCTAATAAAAATAAGTTGAGTTTCTGTATAATCATTTTCATTTCTTCTCACTACAATTGGCTAGAATTGGAGGCAGGTATTTGAGTGTGATTTATGGACAAGTCTAACTCAATCTTATACCTTCTATAGATATAAACCTATAGTGAATTAGTCAGGCAAATAAAGCAGTGAGCTAGACAAGAGGAGAAAACTTCTAAAGTAGGGACCTAACCCATACTACAAGGTTAGTACCTGGATATTATATGTTTTACAATGTTGAAATAACTTCTTAAGAGTGTCACATAACCCACCATGTCTCTTCCACTCTCTTTTTTTCTCTTCAAACCGTTGTCACATCACTCTCTCAGGTAAAGTAGCGTGCCCAATAAGGACCAGGTACGTCACCTCCCTTTAAGTCTAAATGTCACCTCTTTTGAAATTTATTTAATACCCCTCTAAGCCTACTTTATCTTTACTAATCTATCATCGTATGAAGCATTCTTGTGAAACTCCATTTCAACAACAACAAATACTCTTGTCTATTTTTTCTTGCTATTTCAATTCAAAACCCTAACTCGCCACCAAAAAGTCTCTCCCTTACTCACTAATTAAAATCTCCTCAGAGGACAATGTCTCTCATGTTGAACAATCTCTAATAAATCCCTTTTCGGCTTTAGGAAGCCTTTTTTTTGAGAAAAATCCTTCACTAACCTTGGTCACTAAAGGACCCTTTGGGTCATCCATCGATGAACAAGCACCAGTACCTAACGTACAGATTTCCTCTTTGAGTATGAACCTAAAAATCCCCAAAGTCATCTTTCCCTGTCCAAAATCTATGTCAACCTCAATATCTATTATCCTTTCTAAAAAGTCGTATCTAGTCCTCCTCTTTGGTTAAGTGCCACACCTAAACTTCCGAATAGACAAGTTCCTCTTGCATTTATTGAACCTCCAGAAGTGGAAGAAATTTTATTTGAAGGAGATTTGTCTAAGGGGAGTGGAAATCCCTCAAACAGTATTGAGGTTGGAGTAGATTAGGTAGCCGATAGTTTAACAAAGTTACCATCTGGTTCTCCATTATATTTTTCTCTCTTTATCAATTCACCTCCCAAGTCCCCAAGTCCTCTAGTCCCAAATATGATGGTACCCCCTTGTCTAAAGAGATGGACAACGATATTATTTATCCTCCTGTGAAGGATAATGAGGAGGGGGATTTTGCTAATCTCACTTGGAATAAAGTTGGAAAAAGGGGGTATTCCAAAAAGGATCAAGTTTTCAAAAAACTTGTTCCTTGGTCTTATAATACTAGGGAATCTAAGCAAAACTGTTGAGTGCTGCCTTGAAGGCAAGTAAGTTGGATACGACTAGAAGAGAAATGCCAAGAGAAAAGCTGCAAATAGAAAGTCTATTTCTCCTCCTAAGAAAGTAGCTGATGTGGAGAAAGATGAAAAGAATAAAAAAACTAAAATTGATGATGATATTATGGTTTTTGCTCGTAGAAAAAGTAAAGAAATTGGAGATTCAAAGTCTAAGAAGCCTGCAACACCCAGTACAAAGGTTTCCAGTAAGAAAAATACATTTCAGTTAAAAGAAAAAGGGTAGAAATTATCAAGGGAACTGGTATTAAGTAGGAATCATAAGAGTCCAAGGGAACTGTCCAGATGGTAGAGGGTCCAGGTTTCTCTTCTAAAAGAAGAAAGGTTCAAGAGGTTTCCCCTAGTTTCACAAGGCAGGAGAGGAACTTGATCCCCAAATCCTAAAAAGTGCTACTTATTTTATCCCAGGATTAGAGATAAACTAGGGATGAGTGAGCTAGTTCAATATGTGAAACATCAAGAATGGTTGAACCTATTTGAGACTAGTGTACCCATAGTCTATAAAGACGAAGTTAAGGATTTTTTTTCTTTATATTGGTGTGTACTGAAGATGCCTCTAGTCTCACTAGGATAGTGCATGGATTTGAGATTTTTCTGGATAAAATATTACTTGGGAAGATCCTTGGTGTGTCTGTCGATGGGATTAGGTCAGTTTAAAAGAAATGACCTTCTTTTGCCTTTGTTCAGTCTGCTTTTAAATTTGATAGAGATCCAGGTCTAGGATTAGAAAGAAATTTTTGAGAGGAGAATTCCAATTGTTTCTTGAATTTGTCACAAGGTATTGTTTCATTGCTCAGAGAAACGTACAGTTGCTTTTGCAAAAGACCTCTTTCTTATGGAAACTCTTAACAAATTTGAGATGATCAATCTTTCTGCTCTAATTCTGGAGCACTTGCATAAGGTCTTGTATGTCAAAGATGGAAAACGTGGATTTCCCTATGGGTACTTTATCACTAAGGTGTTTAAGAATTTCAAAATCAAATTTTGTTGGGGAAGTGTAGGGGACTTCCAAACAAATGTTTACTATGACCACTTTTATTGAGAATGAATATGTGGAAGGGAAGGTTGGGACTAAGTACTAAGTATCTAAGCTATTGGATATTCAAGAGTGTCTGAGAGAAGAGATGGGGTTGGAAGTGGCCATAAAAGATGCTGAGATCTCTCAGCTGAAGGCTAAGGTGTATCAACTGATGTTTGGGGGACATGGTACCTTCAGAGGACTAAGATCTAAGAATGTTGAATTAAAAACCCAGGTCACTACTCTTACTGATGAGGTTCTAGGTTTCTAAGATAAGGTCAAAGATCTCGCCAAACAGCTCTGAATGCTCATGCTGCAGAAAGTTCTTGCATAGAGTTATTTCTTAAGTCCCTAGCTCCCAAACCTCCCTCTACCTAACTTTCACTCTCTCTAAACCCTGTTTGTAATGTCCTCTTATTTCTAATCCCTTTGTCTCTGTCTATTATGGAACTTTTTGGTTTTTTAATATTTTAATCTCTATAATATAAATGGTACTATTTTATCTTTAATAAAGTGACTTCTCTTTTTTTGTCTACTATTGCCTTGTGTGTCTCCATTTCATTTATGAAAGTGAAGCCTCAATGGCCATCCGTTAAATTGTCTACATTTTCATTATCTTTATTTACTGCTTATCTTTTTTAATGATATCAAAAAGGGGAAAGTTAATATTATTGGTTGTAAAAGTGACCTGGTGCTTTCAATGGGGGGAATGAAAATAGGCATGGTGAAAGAGGGAAATAGGTACTGTGGAAATAGTCCTTACCAACAAGGGTAATAGTTTATCATCATCAAAAGGGGGGAAATGTCACACTCTTAAAGTCTTGATAATCTAGAAACTATTCCACAAGGACTTGCTAGACGTCATATTATGTAACATGGGACCTGGTCTTATTCAAAGTGCTCTTTGAGAATGACTTTCTTGACTATAACTGGAAGTTGTACTTTTCTACAGAAAGTTGGTGGCACAGCAGTAGAGGAGCTGAACCTCAACCAATAACAAGATGATTAGGTTTTGTTATCTCATATATACAAATCTTTTACTCACAACAAAGCTTGGGTTTTACATACAAAAGGTTGAAGTTTCAAAAAGTAAAAGCCATCTTGAACACTGCCCAAATAGAGACCTAATTACTCATTCATCTTAAGTCTAGTGTGTGTGTTGTATTATTGGTTCTTTTGGTCTTATATTGTAAATATACTCCTGATTATAAAGGATAGTAGATGTGTATATTGTCCAAGTATTAGTTTGAGTCGAAACAACTAGAGTTGGATGTTCGAGTCGTTTGTAAGTTGGTCAAGTATTTGTTCATCTCATTCTTGTGATATGTACTTGGTAGAGTTACCTAGGATGTGTGACTAGATTTAGTCAGTTTGTAAGTGTGTTAGAGTTATCACACTCGTCTTGTGATAGAGTTATTACAAAAGTTAGTGATTATAGGAGTTTGTAATCACTAGGTGGCTCTGAAGAAGAGTGAATTTTGGAAATCCTGATGGTAGGTCATGGTTTTTACTTCCCTTGAGCAAGGAAGTTTCCACGTAAAATTCTTGTGTTCTTTACTTCATTGCACTATCTCTTCTTTATTTATTCTGCACTATATTTATAGCTTAGGGACCAGGTCCTGCTGTGTTCGGTGGACTCATATACTCATCAAGTTAATCTTTGGTTATGACATTGGAATTTTTGACGGAGTTACTTATATGGATGCCTTTGTTAAACACTTCTTCACATTTTGTTTACCACAAAAAGGCCCTCAACACTTTTACCAATTTTATTTTAAGTAGTAGCAGAGCCAGGATTTTCACTAAGGGGATTCAAAATTGAAAAAAATAGGCATACAAACTAGCCAAAGGGGGCTCGACATCAATTATGTATACATAAAAAAATAATTTTAACCATATATAAATAATATAATTTTTAGTCGAAGGGGGTTCGGATAAACCTCCTAGTGATAAGTTGGCTCCGCCAATGATTGCAAGTTCGACAACCAGTTGCTCACCGCTTTCATCTCTTCTCTCTACCTAGTTGCCCTTGTTACCTCCATTAATGCTTCTCAACTTAGTAAGATGTACGGCATAAAAATGACCATGTTCATTGCAGGTCTCTTCTTCTTATTTGGCACCGTCCTCAGCGTTGCATTCGTCTATATTAGTATGCTCATCTCGGGTCGTATCCTTCTGGGGATCAGTGTCTGATCTTCTAATCAGACTGTTCTTATTTATTTATTTGAGATTGCTCCCTATAAATATAGGGGTACTTTCAATGTTCTATTCAAATTAACTATCGCCCTTGGGATCTTGATAGCTAATATCATCAATTTTCTATCGAACAAGATAACTGATGGTAGGGGCTGGAGGATCAGCTTAGGAGGTGCAGCCGTGCCAGAAATAGTCATCGTGGTTTCGTCTGTATTTCTCTCTGATAGTCCCTGTTTGTTAATTGAAAGAGAAAACATAGAGAAGGCAGAGCTACTCCTGAAAAAGATCAGGAGTCAATAACATGAAATCTGAGTTTAAAGACCTTATGGAAGCAAGCAAAGCATTCGAAAAGGTAGAAAGAGCATGGGAAAACCTTCTGACAGTCCGAAAGTACAGACCACAGTTGATTTTATTGGTTCTCATTTTGATATTCTAGAAGCTTATAGGAATTAACATAGTTGTGTTCTACGCTCCCATGCTTTTCCAAACGCTAGGCTTTTAGACTAATGCTTCGCTGGTGTCAGCTATCATCATCGGGGCTGTCAACGTGGGTGCAACTTTAATTTAAATGTATTGTACAAACAAGGGTGGCTCAACAAATTTGGTGACCTAAAGCCAACTCTTAGTAAAAAAATTTAGATATATTCAATAAAATTAGCTTTTGTGTACACCTTGTGTGGTGTATGTGCATATTGTGCGACGTACGCGCATTTCATGCGTCATACATGCCTTTTATTGTCAGTTATTAAAAGTATTTTAGAATCACATATATATTATCATTAAAGTTTGCGTGTGATATACTACCATTGTTAACTATCTTCTAATTTAAAAATGGGGGGGCTCCAAAAAAGTTGGGGCCCCAAGCCATTGCTTTAGCGGCTTTACGGTATAGCCATCCCTCTATGTACACAACATTTTTTTATTATTAATTACTCGCCATAGATGTGAACAAACACAATTAGCAGCATGTCCCTCCCCACCACTTTGATAATTAACGTTTCAAAATATCTTTGACAATAAAAAATATTATTGTATTTGATTTTTATATCCACTGTTGATAAATTTTTTCCTTCGACATATTCGTTAATTCAATTGAACACAAGTCCAAAGGAGGTCCACATACAAAAATATCATTAAAATAAATGGTTGAAGTTTAATACTTTTTTCAAATATATAAAAGGTTTAAGGTGTGAATCAGGGCAAAGTTAGATAGGGTCAAGGGGTTCATCCAAGTATTCTTTAGTGAATAAATATAAATTAAAATTATTCTTTATGTTTATATAGTACATATTAAACCCCTTTGACTTCTTCAATGCTAAGTGTAACAAAAAATCTTTATACAATAATAAACAGGCATGGCAGGAGGGTACTTCTTTGGGGTGGCGTCCTAACGTGTGTATTCCAAGCATTAGTGGCAATTCTTATTGGGTGGAAATTCAGAACTACAGGGGTCACAACAGTGTTTCCCCAAACGTATGCAATTTTAGTACTTCTCTGCATCTGCATATTCGTGGCTGCCTTTGCATTCTCATGGAGTCCATTGGGTAGTTGGTTCCAAGTGATATTTATTCCTTTAAAGTTTGATCTGCAGCACAAAGCGTCACCGTATCCATGAACATACTTTTAACATTTGGGTTGGCACAAGTTTTATTGAAGAAGCTCTGCTGGATAAAGTTTGGGTTGTTCATCTTCTTTGTGGCCTTTGTGTCTATAATGACTTTGTTTTTTACTACTTTGTGCCCGAAACCAAGAATATACCATTGAAGAGATGTCCCAAGTATGGAGAGAGCATTGATACTGGAAGAACTACATGATGATGAAGCAGATTGATAGGGAAGGAGAATTTCTAGTAGCACAGTGGGCTTAAGATGTGGTAATTCCAGGTGGTTAATTCAGTTAAAGAGAAGAAGCAATGAGTCTTGTTTATTCTATTTAGGTCCCTAGTCAATTTAATGTAAGTTTTACTATTTGCACATTACTCTTTATAGTTATATAAAAGGAGTGGGAAAAGAAAGAAAGCTATTAGAATTTGCCTTAGAATTTCTTCTTTCTTAACTGCATTTACTTACTTTTTTTGACTGATAATTGAGCTTAGTATCAGTGGTATCAGAGCTCTTTTCTGGCTCTGTGGTATCTCAATGGGAAACTAGATGCAAGAGGTTCTTAGTGTATTAGAGAAGATGTCAACTGATATGGCTTGATTTGTCATACGCCAAGATCAATTAGAGACTAACCATAAAATCGCAGTCAGGAATTAGGAGAAGGCCTTGAAAGAATTAAGGTAGATGATACATGGGGGACGACAACCAGAAAGGGATAAGGATACGTTTTTGTTGGATAAGAAGTTGTATTCACCATTGGATTCACCTTTTTAGATTGAGGAATCCTCTACTCGAATAAAGACATCTTCATCTTCCCATGTGGTAAGACAATAATCACTCACCACCTAGCTTAACGAGTAGGGTTCTTAAGGTTGGAAACCCCAAAACCATGCCCATGTAAGCCAACATTCAATACATTAGCTGTGGGAGTAGTTTCCATGCCCATCTCCACTGGTGAATTCCCACAAACACCTTATGCTCATGCTATACCTGCCTCTATTTTACCTTCACAATTCATCCCTACACCACCAATTCAGATAACCAAACCCCTTCTTCACACTCTTTTTCACAAATTCCACACCCAACCCAATCTCACAACCAATATCAACCTTATCCTCAATTCTATAGCCAAAACACACAAATTCCTCAACCGATTTATCATCATGCTCTTTATGATAGCTATACCCCCCTTACGTCTCAGTCGTCCCAATCCTTTCCTTTTATGCCTAACCAGACCATGAACCACACTAACTTGCTCCTTCCCATATTTACTATGTACACCAAGATAGAATTCCCAAAGTTTGATGGTGGGGACTTGAGAACCTAGTTATACAAGGTGGAATAATTTTTTTGTTGTTGAAGACATACCTATCCACCAGAGAATGGGATTGGTAGCTATTCATTTTGATGGAGATGCTCTACAATGGCATCAAGAGTACATGAGGAGTATAGGACAGGCCCTCCTTCCTAGTTGGGAGGAGTATGTGTATGCCTTCGCTGACAGGTTTGGAGATGAATACTCAGATCCTATGGCTGAGTTGATGAACGTCAAGCATACTGGTTTCATTAAAGACTACCAGCGGGCCTTTGATAGTGCCTTGACTAGGATTAATCTGCCTGTGGAGCATGCTACTAGCATTTATCTTAATAACCAAAGCCTGAAATCAGGGATGCAGTGAGGATTGGGAACCCTATAACTTTACCTCAGGCTTATTATTTATCTAGACTACAGGAGTCAAATTTTGCTGCTCAAAGTAAGGTGTTGAAAGGTTCACATACTAGTCACAATTACACAAACTTGAGAAGTTCTCAAGGTTATAGTGACAGTAACAAGGTTAAAGGTTTAGTGACCAAATTGAACAAGGGTAACGTTACTAACTTTGATAGTAATAGGAGAAAAATATTGACACCTGCAGAGATGGAGGAGAAGAGGTCCAAAGGGTTGTGTTTTTTCTATGATGAAAAATATTCCTTGGGGTACAATTGTAAGGCTAAAAGGCAATTATATTGCTTAGAATTGGAGATAGATGGCTTGGAAGAAGTAGCACCGACTGAAAAGGAGTCTATAGAGGATACAGATCAATCCCTGGATGAAGAGGAGATCAGGGAAAATTGTGAAATTTCCCTCCAAGAACTGAATGGAATTAGAGGATATAGAACCTTGAGAATACAAGGTTTTATAGAGAAAAAGCCTATCACTATCCTTATTGATTGTGGTTCTACCCACAACTTCATTAACAAAAAGACTGCTCAGAGAATTAGTTGCCAGTCCCATGACATTAGTCCTCAAGATGTATCTGTGGATGATGGTAAGGTCATTCAATCTATTAAGGGAAGTAAAAAGTTCAAGTGGATCATGCAGGGTACCTTGTTTTAAGACGACTTTCTAGTGTTGCCAATAGGCAGTTGTGATGTTGTACTGGGTATACAATGGTTATGCAAACTAGGGGACATACATATGAATTTTGACAAGCTTTTTATGCAGTTTATGTATCAAGGAAAGTCTATAACCTTGCAGGGTACTTGACCCTCATTTAAAACAGTGGAGTCCAAGGCATTTAATAAAATCTCTGTAGATACTGCTCAAATATTCATGATCAAGGTAAGTGTTGCTGGGGTATCAGATCAAGAAAGTGTGCAAAGTGAGAAAGATAGTCCAAGGGAGATACAATTATTACTGGAAGAGTATCAGAGATTGTTCCAAGAACGAAAATAGCTACCTCCCTCAAGAGGTGTGTTTGATCATAATATACCACTTAAGAAAGGAAGTCAACCAATTAACTCTAGACCATATAGATATAACCCTATTCAGAATGATGTGATTGAAAAAATGATCCAAGAGATGTTGGATCAGGGTATTATCCAGTATAGCTCCAGCTCTTATGCCTCACCTGTGGTGTTAGAAGGTAAGAAACATGGTTCTTAGAGGCTTTATGTGGATTATAGAGCCTTGAACAAGGTGACTATTAAGGATAAATTTCTAATACACCTCATTGAAGAATTGTTGGATGAGCTGGGAGGGTCACAGGTGTACTCTAAAATAGACTTAAGAGCAGGGTATCACCAAATTAGAATGACTATTACTGATGTATAGAAGAATGCATTTAAAACACACTCAGGGCACTATGAATATTTGGTTATTCCATTCGGATTGACCAATGCCCCTTCAAGTTTTCAAACCCATGAATCATGTTTTTAGGGAACATTTAAGAAAATTCATCCTTGTGTTTTTTTATGACATATTAGTGTTTAGCAAGAGTTTGGAAGCGCATGTTAAACATTTGAAGATCACTTTTGATTTACTGGTTTATCATCAGCTATTTTCTAAGAGAAGTAAGTGTGTGTTTGCAGTAAAGAGAAGGGAGTACCTAGGTCACTATATCTCAGCTGAAGGGGTGGCTACCGACCCTAAGAAGGTGGAAGTTGTGCAAGCTTGGTCAGAACCTGTTAACCTTAAACAATTGAGAGATTTTTTGGGGTTAGCAGGGTATTACAGGAGATTCATAAAGGGGTATGGAGTTATTAGTAAACCCCTGATAGATTTATTGAAGAAAGAAAGCTTTAAATGGTCTAGCAAGGAGACTGAAGCTTTTGAACATCTCAAGAGGGTGCTCACTACAGCCCAGTTCTGGTGCTACCTGATTTTTCCATTTCTTTTATTGTGGAAACAGATGCATGTAGTATGGGTATTGGTGCATTGTTAATGCAGAGGGGACAACCTATTGCCTACTTAAGCAAGGGATTATCTCCTAAACACCAAACTTTATCAGTTTATGATAAAGAGTTATTAGCATTAGTTATGGTTGTGAACAAGTGGAATCAGTACTTGGCTGGTTGTTCTTTTACTGTCAAAATTAACCAAAAGGTATTGAAGTTCTTTCTAGAACAAAAGTTGCACACTGGGTCACAACTCAAGTGGATTACCAAGCTCATGCAATACGATTTCACCATTAGTATAAGAAGGGAAAGGAGAATAAGGTGGCAGATGCACTATCAAGGCTGCCTATAGCGGAATTGGCTGCACTTACTCTGTTAACAATCAAGACTAATTTGCTGAAAATGATTATACAAAGTTGGGACTTAGATGATGAATTAATGAAGAATATTCAGACCTTGACGAAGGGCAAATCTACAGTTTAGGGATTGTCCTTTATCCATGGTCAGTTAAGAAAAAATGGGTGACTAGTGGTGGGACCAGACATGCAGCTAAGACAAGACATTGTTAGGCTGTGGCGTGCCTCAACAGTAGGAGGGCACTCCGGTATTAAGCCTACATACAGAAGATTGTCTGTCTTGTTCTATTGGAAGGGAATGAGAGAAGATATTCAATGATACATTAAGACTTGTGATGTTTGTCAAAGGCACAAGTATGATACCATTCCATATCCAGGATTGATACAACCCCTCAAGATTCCTACAACTGCTTGAAGTAGCATTAGCATGGAATTCATAGAGGGGTTACCACAGTCAAAAGGTAAAACTGTGATTTGGGTAGTTGTCGATAGACTAACTAAATATGCACACTTTATTGGCTTGTCACATTCGTATTCAGCCACTGATATTACTAAGTTGTTTATGGATAATATGTATAAATCGCATAGTATTCCTGAGGATATAGTGAGTGATAGGGACCTAGTATTTACAAGTAAAATGTGGCAGGAATTATTTTCTATGTTGGGAGTGACCCTGAGCACATCTACTGCTTACCATCCTCAAAGTGATGGATAGAAAAAGGTGGTAAACAGATGCCTTGAAACCTACCTCGGGTGTTTTTGCTCTGATTCATAAAAGGATTGGTTTTCTTACTTGGCTGCTACTGAATGGTGGCGCAACACCACATTTCACTCATCAATTCCAACTACACCATATGAAGCCTTATATGGGCAACCTCCTCCATTACATCTACCCTATGCGGCTAGTGATTCAGGGATGGACGAGGTGGATAGGAGTTTACTTACTAGAGAATTCAAATTTCAGCTCCTACTATATCACCTACAAAGGGCTCAACATAGAATGGTCACCTAGGCCAACAAAAATAGATCATTTGTGCAATATGATGAAGGGGATTGGGTGTACTTAAAGATTCAACCATACCGACAAATTACTCTCTCAGGCTCTCTTTTTTCCAAGCTACCGCTAAGTAATATAGGCCCTATCAGATTGTGCAGAAGTTACGAATATTGCAAGCCCCTATTGTCCTCAACCATTGAAAATACTGGATAGGCGTATGATTCAAAGGGGAAACAAGGCAGTTGCACAAGTGTTAATTCAATGGGACCAACTTCCAGCTAAACAAGCAACTTGGGAAGACTATCATACTCTCAAGATTAGATTCCCTTCATTCCTTCCTTGAGGTCAAGGAAATCTTCAACAGGGGAGATCTGATAGAGAAGGAGAATTTGTAGTAGCACAGTAGGCTTAAGATATGATACTTCCAGGTAGTTAATTCGGTTAAAGAGAAGAAGTAATGAGTCTTGTTTATTCTATTTAGGTCCCTAGTCAATTTAATGTAAGTTTTACTATTTGTACATTACTCCTTATAGTTATATAAAAGGAGTGGGAAAAGAAAGGAAGTTATCAGAATTTGCCCTAGAATTTCTTCTTTCTTACCTGCATTTACTTTTTTTTGACTGATAACTGAGCTTAGTATCACAGATTTCGAAGCCACAAGGAAGCCTGCAAAGGAAATATTGTGGAGTATAGATTAGCACATACTGTAATGTTTTAGTATAGTTCTTTTCTTTTCTTTTCTTTTTTAATCTATACATATGTTTTCTGTTTTTTTAAAGCTTTGTAATTTTTCTAACAAATTCTTTTTCTGTAATTTTTGGTAACAATTGGATGCTCTTAGAATTTGTTAAATTTACATAGTAGTGTTCTTTCTTTCCGTGCAACATATTCCTGTTTCTGCTTAACTTTAATTCCAAACGAGGCGATGGTTACGAAATAAAAGTAATTTGATTCAAGAAAACTCAGGTGAATATTGTTTGTGCCTTCCTAGAGAAGGAAATTCTGCATTGGGCATTTTGAAGGATTCAAAACAATCAAGTTGACATTCAATCCACACAAATTTCAATTGCCTGAATGCACACAGTCAAATGAGTTGCAGCAGCAAAAGATTCAATCAATTACAATGAGCAGTAAGGCCGGAAGAATGTAAATGACATTTTTTTGTTTGAAAGCCATTGGTTAATACTATACATTAATACATTGGTTCACAATCAATATTTACGGATATTTTGTGGGAACTTAATCCCCAAGTAAACAAAATGTGGAAATTTAATTTAAGAAATTGGGTTGTAATTTATTTTTTTTCAACTATATGCTACTTGATTACTTTGCTTGATTAAGGATTTCGAGTAATAAAACTGCGGTAATTGTAACTTGTGCTGAACCTTAGATCCTCCGAATCCTTACGTGGTCCTTGTCGCCCTCATTGCCTTTTCTTCAAATTCTCCTTAGGAATGATCAATGTCATCGTACGACACCTACATGTTTGAGATTGGTGTGGCCCGGTCAGGATGCGCAGCCTCACGGGCCGATCAGTTCTTGGACTTTGTCACGTGTCTTTCATAATATGCTCATGGTTGTCTTATGGCATAGCCCTCACGATATACTTCGATCCCAAAAGTGCAGCATCACCTTAATTAGACCCAACTCGTAAGTTATTTTTTAACAACATGACATATCTTAATAATCTCAGGATTTGTTTTGTGTTGAAGAAGTGATACAATTATACTGGAAGTCCTGACAATCTAACATAACGTGTGACAAAGGCAAGACCACTCTCAAGTCCCATCAACAATTTATTCCAAAGTTATGACACCATTGAGTCTTGAATCATAGCAACACAAGTTTTGCTTTGGAATATTAGAGTGAATTTAAAGTGTTATTTTCAGCTACAGTGAGTGATTTAATAGGAGTAAATAACATTATAGCGTGTGAAATAATTTCATAGGAAAGAAATACAAAATGTTATTCTAAAACGCTTGTAGCGTGCTGCAATATATAAAAACAACATGCATAGGGGTCGTTTGGTAGAGTGTATAAGACAATGCAGAATATAGTGTATTAGTAATGTTTATATTAGTTATGCTTATATTAGTTATGCTGGTATTGTTTCTTATACATTGTTTGATTTGATGTATTAGAAATAATATATTTTACATAATTTCTATAAAAGAAATGTTTGTTTACAAAAATACTCTTCTTTAACTTTGTACACTTTTATTGCAATAAAATTCTTTTGTCATCTCAAACATAATTAATATTGTTGAACTAGTATATAAAGATTGAGGATTAATTGCAAGACCTTCGTCTTTACACATGAAATGTTATGCCGACGAATTAACATAGTTAAAACAAAAATATGAATTAACATAGTTAAAACAAAAATATAATACAAAATGTAAAATTAAGGAATAGTCTTAAGAATTTTATTTTTAATCTTTTTAATGACCTATGAAGCAAAACAAAAATATGTTGGAGTTATTTAAACCAACTATTCATTGTTGTAAATTAAAATGGCGGAAAAAAAAATTGTGAAATATTTTGAGAAAAATCATTTTTGCCAATTAAAAAGGTGGGAAAAGAAATTGTAAAATATTTTTGAGAGGAAAATTGAGGGTATTAAGATCATTTAATAAGTTGAGGCATATATTTAAAGTCTCTATATTACTAATATACAGAAAATGGTGTGTATTCCCAATACACATCTCAATACACAATAGAGTGTAACTAATGCTTGCATTAGTAATACAGAGGCAAAAAGATATACCAAACAAGAAACTAATAGTACACATTAATTAATGCATGCATTACATTTTTCAATACACTACCAAACAACCGAGACAATTGGTGATTTGAAGTGAAGGGCAAAAGCAGTTCATTCTTTATTAATGGTAGGAGGCTAAACGTTAGAATGTACAAATTAATGTTACAACATGATAAAATTAGAAAAATGAATGTTACAACATGATAAAACTAGAAAAAGACACTCGTTCATTTCATCTCTCCTGAATTCACTTTCTATCTTGGCATTCCAGCCCCTGCATCCAGCTTTTTACGCCGCTCCTCATATGATGCTGGAAAATGTTTTAATGTTAGCAGTAGATAGACAAAGTTACGATCCATGGATTTGATAAGAAAAAAAAGTATGTTAATTCATAGAAGGAAATTGAACTGGCGAAGAGCAACACAGGTTACATAGAAAATTTGTTCAAACAGTTTTGCTATTTTGGCTTTATAAGGGTAAGGTGTGCATACATTCTACCCTACCCAAACCCGACTTACAGGATTAAACTTAGTGTGTCGTTGTAATTTGTCCATATATATCTCTCCAAAGGATAAAAGAGTGGAAAAGGGTACCGACATTTGTATAGTCCACACCTTGTACTCTTCTTTCTTTTTCACTTACAGTACTCACCACCCTATTCCATAGGCTATTAGTTGTCTGTCTCAAAGGCATCCTATGTTACATCAGCTCCGGACAAACCAGCATGGTGATATAAATATTCTCATTAGAACTGCCTCTCACTTTACATTTGATCAAACGACAAGGAAACTAAGTTTTGAGCAAATACCTCGAGAAAATGGTTTCTACAGATTTTTTCCTCTTACAAAAACAAAGAGCTTTCTTATTCATGAAAAGGAACCCAATTGGTTAAAAACATGAAAGCTCTTTGTTTTTTTCTTTCCAAAAAAAAAAAGAAACAGCCAGCTTTCTTTTTCATGTTTTTAACCAATTGGTTTCCTTCTTCTCAAGGAGTGGCACAGAGAGTTGAAAGAGTGCTTGATGTCCCATCAGCTAGCTTTGCGTGATATCAGTGAAACAAGAAAGCATTTGTAAAAAACAGAGATACTATTCAAAATTTCTTCTGTAAATACCTCAGAGCAAAGTTATGTCATCATCAACTGTTATTCAAGAACTCAACAAAGAGAGAGTTTCATATGATACATACTTTAAGATGCTAAACAAGGACAAAGTTCGCTCGGATGCACAAATTATTATTTCAACATCGTTCACTTTCCAGAGAGATAATGGTCAAAAACACA